>NC_056728.1:282246570-282469070 GCF_019279795.1 Protopterus annectens
TAATCTGTTGGAGTAGGACTGCACGAATATTTCATGCATGAGGCCTACTGATGACAAATAGAGACATGATAGTGGAATGGGTGTCTGTAGCCCCATGTGGATGTTATTTCTGTCCAAATAGCCCACTATAGTTACCTGCATAATGTACCAGGTCCATAGCTACAACAACATATCATAGTAATCCACTACAATACTGTGTAGGTTACAGACTTACCTTGCAAATGCATCAGTTGACACAATTGTAGTTCAGGGCTGACTTTGTCTGATGCAAGCAGTACACAGCCAGTACATGGATAGGTACAGAATGTGTGAGTTGCCTGACACCAATTTTAATATATGTATGTGAGTAGGAGTAAGGTGTTAGTCCCTAGGTCCCTAGGTTGTCAGTGAATGTGATATGCATTGTCTCTTAGCCAAAGCCAGGGCATACAGAGCATGCCTACATCTGCTACATGGACATAAGCAGGGGGTTCATCCTTTGAGTCCCCCTGTGACTGTGGCTGTGGTGACTTAGGCACTGTTGGGGAGCTGTGTATCCTTTACCTTTGCTGACCCTGCTGCAGCTGTTTTCACATGATCAGATAGTGTAGAATAGCCCATACTGTGAATATCTGTGACCATGTGCATGGAGTATACTGCAAGGCTCCACCAGATATATCAAGGCACTGGAACAGTGACTTCAGAAGCCATAACATGGCTTATGATGTTCCTACTTTGTGTGTGTGCCTCATTATGGCATTCTTCTGTGGGTGTGTGTACATTTCTGATGGGTGTAATCATCCATGGTTCCAGGACTGTATTAATTATAATATATAATTGAATTATATCCCTTGTATAATACAGTACCACTTGTTTGAGTGTGTTTTAAATTTATAGCTTTGAACATTTTTCCCAGTAAGCAATGAAACAAAACATATGCACCAGTAATGACAAACTGCCCAATTCAGAACATTTCAACCATAAAAGGCCACTCAGACTTCCGTCATTACAATTCACCAATATCAGTCAATGTACACAATCTCTGCAGAAGTAAAAGTCATCTGAATAATTCCCAGTTAAAGAAATTTGGAACTAATATGTGACGTTATATGTGAGTGTTTCATCTAGAAATTCTGTGCCTGCAGCCCTTGAAGAATAAATTGCCTGTGTTACATTAAAAAAATGGTAAGCTGGTATGTTGCAATAGGGAATGGATGGAAGCTGAAAAACAGATTCATAGTTATCAGGTATCTCATCCAAAGGAGGACATACTCAGGACTGCAGGACCCCACCCCCTCAAAATGCAAATATACATGCTGTGGGAGTATAACCTACAGCCCTCTACATCAAGATGCAAGTATGCTACCTGCTGTGCTACTAACACTACTGTTACATTCTATACCACAATAGTGATACCATTTGCTAAACAAAACAGTTGCACATTTTAAGCAGTTAGCATGAGCAGCAGTAAAGTTATCTTCTCTTAAAGCTCACAATTCCTTGAAAATGCACTTGAAAATAAATTCCACCTACTAACTCTAACTAGGACATTTCACTCTCTCTCTCTCTCTCTCTCACACACACACACACACACACACACACACACACACACACACACACACACACACACACACACACACATTTCAACCTCTTAGTGCAAGAAATCTGGACAAAGCCTAAAATAAATAGAGACAGATTATAAATATTGCTCTCATGAACTTAGACAATTGCTAGAATAACAGGATTTGTGTTAGTATGCATTTTTCTAAAGGATATGACATTTAAAACTCAAATGTCTGTCATTTAACAACTTCAATTCTTTTAGGAGGAATACGGGGCAACCATCTGGACATTATGCAAAAACCTGGACAGCTGAGGGGAATGCTACCTCCCTCTTATACACACACACACACACACACACACACACACACACACACACACACACACACACACACACACACACACACACACACCATACCTCTCAATCTCTTAGCACAAGAAATCTGGACAAAAGCTGTGATAATGTTGGGGACAAAGGCCCAAAACTTGGTACACATTTAGAAAGTTGCTAGAATAACAAGATTTGTGTTATAATCCATTTTCTAAAGGATAGGAAGTCTGAAACTCAAATCCATGTCATCATTTAATCCTTAGCTCATCCCAATGATTTGTCAAAAAAAACAGAATTTTTATGAGGAACAGACCAAAAATATAAGGCAAAAATCTGGACATTCTGTAAAAATCTGTACAGTTGAAAGGCATGGCACACACATACATCCCCCAACCTCCTTAGAAAGTGGATAGAACAACAAGGTTTGCATTAGTATGCATTTTCTGAGGATATGAAGTCTAAAACTCAAATGTTTGCCATTATTTTCTGGCTTCAGTCCTCAATGATTTGCCAGAAAAAGCACAGTTTTATGAGAAATAAACCAAAAATATGAGGCAACAATCTGGATAATTGCAAGGTATGACTCCCCCCCTTACACACACTCCTACCCCCTCATACTTACAAACACACATACACCCCTACCTCCATCTTACAAACACACACACACACACACACACACACACACACACACACACACACACACACACACACACACACACATGCCTTCCTTTACCTACCTACTTCTTACATACACGCTTACACACCCCTACCTACCTACTTCGTTCATCCACACACCCCTACCTATTTCTTGCACACACACATCTGTTAAACACTTAAACACACACACTCACCTACCTCTCACTCGTACCTTCATCCACAGTCCAAACGTCTTCCAGAATTCAAATTCCACGCAGGTAGAGAAGATGAAACTGCATCGATTGCACAGATGCTTCAACTGGATGCAAAAAGTGTTCTTAAAGAAGAATGCCCTTACAAAAAAAACAACATTTTTTTTTTTAATTAAAAGAAAATTAATCTCCTGACCAGCCTGTTCCAGGGGGTGCATGCACACCCCCTTGCACCTGCCTGCCGGTTCCCTTGGATGTCCCTCCTAGCCAACATTTGGTACAGCTGTGATGTATGCCAGATATGTGAGTCATGATAACTGCTAGCATAGCCAGCACACACATTCATGATAATCCCCTGGACATTGTGCATGTGTTGGCAGTTGATGGAGTGGTATTCCTTGCCATTGACTTAGATTCTACTATGCTCACCAGGTGGTGCTTTAATGTGTACATGAGTGCAATCTATGGCACCCGGTACTTCAAGGTAGTGTGCTACATGGTAGAAGTGTTGCATATTGCTGCCCCTCACCTCAGTCTAAAGGGGAAAATATGTGCTCACTGGCATATGGGTGCATAGCATCCAGGAACTGGTAGAGTATCCTGGATATAGATGCCTGTGAGACCCCCATCATGTCCCCAGTTGGTCTTTAAAACGTACCTGTAGCTAGTATCCTAAGGGCTACACATACCATAATTTCAACTGGGATCAGCTCCCCCCTGTCAGCTCTGGCTCTGAGTTGAGGGCAGTAGAGCTCACTGAGTTCTTGTAATATGTCCCTGTCCACCCTGCAGCTCTCTACAATCTCCACCTCATGCAGCTCCTGCAAGGTTACCATAGGCCTGAACACTGTTCTCATTCTCGGCCTAGGCCTGTTGTCAGCAGCACCAACAGCAATGGCTTCAGCATCTAGCACATACAGATGTATAACAGCTGCAGCAGCCCCTAGCATTATCTCAGTTAAAATTTCCGTGTCTACAGCAATGGTTCAGAGTACTGAGAAAAAATCATACTTTATACAGTTCTGGAGTAGGTCTACCATGTGGGATTGGCTAATTATGATGTAGTCCACCTGCTAAGGATATAATTTACATGATTTAAAGGTCTTAGTTTAGTGCAGTGCAGTGTCATGCAGCATAGCTATGCAAACCTGTATATTATTAATTGAATACATCCAGTTTCTATTTATAGCTATCTTCCACATTACTGGGACATGAACAAGCTAAGCTATCCTGAAACCATTTGCAGCAAGTGGTGCGCTGTGCAAACATGCACGCTAAGCACAAAAACCTCCTAAGAATGACATGACACACCCCCTATGATGTCATCCACATCCAGTGGGCATATAAATACTATGTAGGAGCCTACACAAAGTGGATATCTATACACGGTTGCTCCCTTTAGCAATTCAACACATCCATGGCATTTACCCCTCATTTGTATAATATTCATGCTGATAGCCTAAAAACTACATGGTTCATAGCCATATAAGCTGGTTAACAGCACAAAAGCACAATTGTGCAGACCTGATGCAAGGTCTTACAGTACATTTGTCTAGGGTACATTATAGTGTTCTTTTACATTTTTTTATTTTATTTTTATGTTAAACATGTTTGCACAATGCAGAGCATAGCACAAATATGAGAGAATTAAAAAAATATATATTAATATGACATAATTCCTGTTGTTTTCAGACATCCACAGTGTATGATTCAAACATTTATGTATGGGATCTTACCTTTTTAGGGGAATTATGTCCATATTTGTGGACTTCCTTTTTTCAGTGTAAACTCCTGTATGTGGAAAATTTCCACGCACACTACTAACATGGAAACAGAGTCTACACAGGTGCTTTACAGGTTGTTGGATTGCTCCACCTGGTTAATTTGCATACAGTTTAGCTACTTAAGCCACAATTTGCATTGCATGAAAGGTTCCATAGCTGTATGTGCATGCACGTGATTGCTTGCCACCACACAGAGTTTTCTGAATTTAAAATTGTTCACGCAGTGATGCCTACATGGGAAAAATTTGCATAAGCTTTATTGAATTTCTCTGATTGCATACAAATGAAAATAAGGCAATGGAACTGGCAACTGAATCTTCCCCTGTTTGATTTTATTTTTATCTTATATTGACAGATTTTGGTTTAGAACTCTGAACAGCTGTTGTTTCTCCCTCTCTAGTAAAATCATTCTTATTGTTACTTTTCCCCTTCTCAACACACATCTGTTGCTTAGAATTCTCCATGTCAGGGGATTTCTGTTTTAGTTTGACAGAAAATTTACAATTCAGCTCAAGCTGTACATTTTCCACACTTCCTAATTTCACATGGTACTTTACCATGAGCGATTCCTTTTCTTAATTTCTGCTAATCACTTCTATGAGATGATTTGCAACATTGTCAGACTGAAAATACACTTTTACACATTTCCTGTCTATTTTTTTAATATTTTTAAGTAGCAATGACATTTATCTTCTGTTTTTGTAACATTTTCAGGCTGCAACATTTTAGTGTACAAGTCCTTTCCTTCTCCTGGTTCTACTTTAGCAGGTGACTCTGTCATAGCAGATTACAATGTTTTAGTGTGTAGGTTCATCTGTTTTATAGGTTCTGTGCTTACAAGTTGCTCCATGGCAAAAGGCTATAATATTTTAGTGTACAATTTCCTTTGTTTTACAAGGTTTTCCTGTTTGATTCTCGGTTGGAGTGCCTTCTGTGTGGAGTCTGCATGTCCTCCCCGTGGTCGAGTGGCATTCAAAAAGACATGCGTGAATTGGTGTGCCTTCACTGAAGGTTGGGCGTTGGGCTGGCAATTTGGCACTATAAAAAAATTTACTGCCAATCATTAGCGGACTGGAGTTCCACTGTGGCGACCCCTAACCGGGAAAAGCCAAAAAAACAAACATTCTTTAGGCTGTTCTGCCATAAGAGTATAGTGAAATAGCTCTTTATGTTCTTCCTCTCTCTCTCTGTCTGTCTCTCTGTCCCTAGCCAAAGCATTGTACATTTTGGGATTTCTAACAGTATGCCTTAATCTATGTTGGACTGATATTTTCTATTGAATGTGCCTGGTGGTTGCTTCCCCCTTTTTCTAAGTTAGGTACAGGAACATCTGTAAGCTAATTTTCTTGTCCCCCTCTCTCTACTCTGACAGCAGTGTCAAATAAAGGAACTACCTTCTTTCCATTGTCTCCATAACTCTTTAAAGTGGAAAATGATTTTCCTATTATCATTTCCATATTAAAATGGGAGCAATGGCAATGGATGAATTACATTCTCAAATCCGATTTGCATTTCTATCTGAGTAACAGGATGTGGTTTTACATCATACTTATTTTACTACTTTGTTAGTATTTTTTTCTTTTGAGCTATGTACTGTTCCTTTAAAATTATGACTATACAATCTGAGTCTAGTATTCCTTCCAGTTCCATGCCATTAATTAAGATACATCACTTAATTAATTTTGCAGTAGCACAGTAACAGAATGCACTTCCAATAACTGTAGCAGATAATTGATCACACCACACAGGCATAATATCAATAGTATCATGGTTTTCAGAGGTGCTAGTTTTCACAGATATTAGAGTGTTAATATCATTACAAAACTGAGCTATGCTACCACTTTTCCACATTTTAAATAGAGCATACCTACAGATGATATTTTTCTGTTTATTGCCAACATCAAACAGAAGCTTACTATGGGTCTAGACTGCTTAATTATTTTCTTAGCACTTTTATTGAATTATGAGTTAAGACATAGATGAACATACATTTATATGTGTGTATATATATATATATATATATATATATATATATATATATACATATAATATATCATGTTAACATATTCACAGTTGCAAACATTATACACCACAGTCTTTTATGTAAATATTATCAATTTCACATTACATAAATTGATGCCTTCATTAAACCTTACTACTCCTCCAAAACAATATTCTACATGTGTTGTTCACACAATTTCCATTTTTTTAATTTAATTTGCTCATACTGTTTTCTAGAGATCCCACATCCAGTTATTTTATCTATGCTACAGTATTCACTACTTCAAATACAGTTGGTTTAGACTTTGGTTTCCATTTTCTTGTAACTGATTTTTGGCAGTCACCAGAAATAAACATAACAAAACTTTACTATGTCTAGGCAAATCAGATCCTGTATACCAGCATGAAAACTTGATTTCATTAGTTACACCCATTTGCTCACCCAATATTTCTGACAGAGTACTCTGCAGGGAATTGTTAAATCCTGACAATTCTACATTCCCAAAACATACGTTCCCAGTTACCTGTTTCTTCCCCATCATACCTCCAACATTTTCCATCTACCCGAGTAAAAATGTTTGGCGTCTCTTTGGGGTATAAAAATACCTATGCAAACACTTCTAAATAAAAATTGTAAATTTTCTAGACTTTGTCGCATATTTGGGAGCCATACATATGTCATCTCATTGTTTCCTTGTGAATTGCTTATCCAGTCTCTCTTCCTATAATTATCATGCAGTATTTTGTATGTCCTACTAATCATCCCTTTTTAAATAACAGCTTCTGTTTTATATTCAACTCAAACTCTAACAGAGAAGTTATTTCACTTAGGATTTCACTATCCCTTTCTCTTTGCCTATACTCTGATATCAATCCCGGATAGGGACGGCAGTCTCAGTTTGCAGTCCAAATATCTCTTTGGCTTCTTCCCATTCTATTACTTTTCCCTCTCTAGATATTTGCTCCCAATACCTATGTTACTTTTCTAGTGTTCTCTAGTAAATTTCAATTCCTCTGAACTATTCTCCATACCCCTAATTGCAGTCATACTTATCAGCAGAATCTCCTTTCCCTATTCTCATGTTGGCTTAGCTCTTAGAATACTGGACTGTTTAATTCTATGCACAATTTCATGGTATAGCAATAGTTGTACTTGAGAAACAGAACTTCCAGAATCTTTATGGTCACTTTAGCATACTCATAAAATATAAAGATATTTTAATTGTCAGGTACTGTGATTGTAGGTAATATTACAGTATCTTGCAATGCTGTATCTCTCTCTCTGCTATATACAAGCCTGTGTTTATTTCCAGTGAATGATCAACTCTGTGTTGCCATGCAAGCTATGTATATTGCTCTGTTTATAAATTATGTTTATGTAAGCTACTGTAAAGTTTTTTCTCTCTTGTATGTATACTTATGTATCTTTTGAATTCCTTCTGATATCATGCAACTGTATTTTATTATTTATTTATTTTACATTTCTTGACAGGGAATGTCTGACTGAGCCGAAGCCCTTTTTCAGCAGAGACCTGGGGAGAAAAGCTCCAGTAAATATATATAACAGTTTGTCATTATTAAACAGGTATTATACAGATGGAATAAGGCAAATCAGTTAGCAGGCTACAGGAGAATTTTGAAAATATACAGATTACATTTGGTCATAAATACTAGTATAATACATAGAATTATGTAATGGAGAAAACAGGTAGATAAAAGACAGAGCACTTTTCAAAGTAGTAGTTAGAATAGAAGAGCAACATAGGAGTTGAATGTTAAATTTTAAAATTAAACAATCAGGAAGGAATAAAAGTTACAGAGAGGGGAAAAAGCTATTGATTGGTGGAGAGAGACAGAGAGTTTTCAGGGTGGATTTGAGCATTGGCAGATCCATTTTCTGTTAAAATATTCTTTTAGAGTTAGTTTAAACTGTTTGGGATGTGTGAGTGTTCAAATTTCAAAGGGAAGTTTGTTCCATTTGATAGAGGTATAATAGCTGTATAGGCTACACCCTGCTTTAGATTTTGGCTTATAGATTTTTAGGAGGTCTTGGGAGGAGCTTTGGAGGCTTCTTGTGGGAGTATAGTGAGAGATGATGGTGTGTAAGGCTGGACAGAAAGATGGTTGGTAGAGAATTGCATGCATGGTTTGGAGCTGGGAGAGAAGGAGCAGGGGAGGTAACTCTAGCCAGTTTAAATATCTTAGAGAGAGACAGTGGTGAGATCTATAGGAAAGTTGAGTTGCAAATTTAGCTACTTTGTGGTATGTGGTCTCAAGTCTAGTGAAGAGAGAGGAGTTTAGTTTAGTAAGGATTTGTGAACAATATGCTAGACAGGGAAGAAGGTAGGAATGAGTGAGGGTTATTCTAGCTTCCTGGGTGAGAATTTTTTTTATTTCTATAAAGTAGGCCTAATTTAAAGTGAATATTCCTTATACAGTTGTTTATGTGGAGGTCGAATTTTAGTTGATCATCGATTGCGATTCCCAGTAGTTTTGAGCTAGATTCAACTACAATAAGAGTGTTATTAAGTGACAGGATAGTAAATGAGGACTTTATATGGTTGGATGTTTTGGGAAGGAAAAGTAGGAGCTTTGTTTTCTTGAGGTTGAGGATGAGTTTGTTATTTGAGAGCCATGTTTCTACTGAGTTAAAAGATGTTTGGGTAGCTGATAAGAGTTCAGAGGGAGAGTTAGCTATTCTAATGACTGTAGAGTCATCAGTGTATTGGGTAACAGAGGAAAGTGGGCAGGAGGTATAGAGCAGGTTTGTAAAGATGTTGAAAAGCAGTGGCCCAAGAATGGATCCTTGTGGGACTTCCATTTGTATTGGAAGGGGAGTAGATAAAGCAGTGTCCCATTTTACTGATTGAAATCTATCTTTTAGTTAGCTGTCGAACCAAGCCACTGTGTCAGGAGAGAAGTTAAAGTTAGACACTTTGTTTAGTAGTAGAGAGTGAGAAACACTATCAAAGGCCTTTGAGAGATTGAGTTAGAGACAGGAGATAAGTTTATGGTCATCTCTGGCCAGGGAGATAGTGTTGAGAAAGGACAGAAGTGCAGTATATGTGCTATGCTTAGGTCAGAAACCATGTTGTGTTGGGGTAAGTAGGTTTGCCTGAGAGAGATGATCCATGACTTGAGTATATATGCACTTTTCAAGACCATTTGACAGAGGGTAGAGGATGGCAATAGGTCTAAAGTTTGAGATTTCAGTGGAGTTACCACCTTTGTGGATAGGCAGGGTGTAGAAATGTTTCCAGATGGATGGCACTTTAGATTCAGAGATTGAGTGGTTTATGATGACAGAGATGGGAAGGGCGAGTGAGTGGGCAGCTGTCTGGAGAAAGTATGATGGGATGTTGTCAGCAGATACTGAGCAGAGTTTTAGTTTGGAGAGTAGGGTTCGAATGTAGGTTGTAGAGATAGGCTTCAGGGAGAAAATTTTGGGAGGAGTAGTTGTTGAGGAGGAAGCTTGGTTTATTGGGTCAGTTGTAGTGGAGCTATTGGAGTTAAAGAGTTTGGATATTGATTCGACAAAGTAAGAATTTAAGGTGTTAGCAGTTTCTTCTGGTGTCTTTTCAGGGGTAGGGTTTGGTGAGGTAGGGTTTCCTGGATGAAGTATTTGATTGATAGCATTCCCGAATGTTTGGGGGTTTGATTTTAGAGTGGAAGGGGGGTTGGAGTAGAATTATTTTTTGTCTTTATTGATAAGCCTTTTGGACAGGTTTCTTTGTTCTTTATAACTTTGTAGGTCTTTTGGGTTTTTAGATTGAAGCCATTTTTTTCCAAGACTTATCTCTAGATTTCATGAGAGTTCTTGTGTTTTTTGTTAGCCAAGGAGATAAGGTTGCTTTTGTCCTAATTTTATGATGTGGGGGCTAGTGAGTTTACGATATCCAGAAAATTAGAGTTGAAAGAAATGGCAGCTTCATCTAGGGGGAACTGGGTGAGGAAGTCCCAGCTTACTCCAACTATGAGAGTGTTGAATGTTTTGGGGTAGAAGTTGGATAGATTATATCTAGCAATATATCTGTGTGGTTTAGAGAGGTGGGTTGAGTACCTTAGTACCTTTATGGGTGAGTGGTCACTCAGAGTATTGGCAAGGGTTTTTGGATTATGGTATTTAGAAGGAGCTGAGATGAGTATCCAATCAATGAGGGTATTAGTGGTATGAGTGTTGTTAAAATGTGTTGGCTTAGTAATGAGCTGGGTAAATCCATATAAGTTTATATTATGTGGTGAATATGGGTTATTTAGGGTTAGCCAGTTAATATTTACATCACCAAGGAGGATAGTTTCATTAGGGATGTTTAAGGAGAGATAGGAGAGAATGTTTTCCAGTAATGGAATGTTGTCCTCTGGAGGGATGTATGTGGCTACTATAGTAATTGTGGCATACTTGTTTAGTTTTAGGTTAACTACCAATGTTTCTGCTGGGGAGAAAGATGGGATAGAATGGTTAATGTGAGAAATAGTAAGATTGTTGGAATAGATTATGGCAACTCCCCCACCCTTTTTGTTGTTACGGTCAAGACAAATTATCTTATAGCCAGGGGGGATGCCTTTATCTAGGTTGTGGGGTTTAAACCAGATTTCTGTTACTGTGATGACATCAGGGATATGATTTGCTATCCATGCATGAAACAGACTAACTTTGTTGAGGATGCTTAGAGTATTAATAGAATAGAAGGAGATTTTTTTTTTGTTGTGCAGTTTGGTGGGCTGGGGTGAGAGGGGTGTTTGGGAAAGAGAAAAGGTTTGGGTTTGGACCTGGATTTGGCTGCATGTCACCTGCTGTTAGTATTGAAGTGGTGAAGCTTTTAGGTTTTGATGTGAGAGGGTAGTATCTAATAAGTTTTGTCTTGTTTTTTTGAAGATAGGGGTAAGAAGGAGAAATTTTTATTTTAGGGAGTTGAATGTTAGAGGTTAAAGGAGAGGGAGAGATGGTGATGACATTATTAGAGAAAGAGTGATCATTTGGAAGTCGGTTGGTGGCTTGTTTATAGAAATAGGGTAATGGTGCATGGAGTGCAGTGAGTTGTAGTAATAAGGTAAGGTGTAATATCAGAAGGTTGGAGAGCAATAAGGTATTCATAGTGAGAGTCAGATATAGCAATAAGTTTGAGATATAGTAAGGTAGAGAAGGAAGCTGAAGTAGGGAAGGTGGAGGTGTGTGTGATTAAAGTTGGTGTGGAAGTGTTTGATTTGAAAGAGGTTGGGAAGTATTGGGTTTATGAGATGATTGGAGGTAGAGTATGGTAATTGTTTGGAGGGGTGGGGAGCAAATGTAGAGGGTGGGGTGTGGGAGTGGGAAGGGACTTTATACCTGAAGGAAGATTTAAACATTGTTAATGCAAAAAGGAAGATAGTTGAGTTCTAAATACAATATAAAGATACATGACATCTTGGGGACAAATCTGAAGATGATAGGTAGTTGTAAGAAGAGATATGGCTATGCAACTATAAGTGTAGGAGTAGTGGGGGTGGGTGAGATTTGGGGGCAGGGTAGGGAAGCGGAGTGAGCCCGTAGGGTGAATGGAGCGGGCAGAGAAGAAAGAAGTGAGTAGTGGAGAAAAAAGTATTAATAGTAGTAGTTTAGTAAATTAAATATGGGAGGTTTATTATTGAAAGTTTAGGGGACAGTAGTATAGAGGACTTAGAATGTAAAGAAATCTATGCAAGGTGGGTATGGGAAAAATTAGCTGTTATGAAACAGGGGAGTAGGAGTAGAAATATCTACAAGCTTAGGGAAAAAAAAGATCTTTGAGAGAGTAAAAATGTATGAGTTTTAATGTAGGTAGGTGCTGCCACCTAGTGGCAGAAGGAGATATAGCAGAGCGAATATGCTTAAAAGTGTTTCCTTCAGTGTTTATTAAGTTAGGAGACTAGATGGTGAGAGTGGCTGGCGGGCTGCGGTAGGCTGCTAGGACGTATGATCAGGAGGTCACACTAACATATAGGTAGTAAAGATTATTTTACAGGATATTTGTGGTAAGGCTACGTACATTAACAATATTATGAGTAGGGAAGTCCACAGTATTGTAGTATTTCTTTGAAGCTTGGCTAGCAGGCAAAATTCAGTGGTGTCTTCTGGGTATACAAGAAGGTAGTCCTTGCACCTTAAAGGCAGGGAGGGAGCACCCGGAGCGATTTACTGAAAATGAGAGAGAGACAACTGAGTTAGGTAATGGAAAGATACAGTTTACAGGTAGAGAGCTAGGAGAGAGATTAAGGGATATTAAGAGATGAGGGCTTGTGTACTAGTGTACTATAAGTAGGGAGAGATTAGTACTAGTGTAACTTAAGTAGAGAAAGATTAGGGATAGATGTAGATAAAGGATATATGTGGAGGGAGAGTGAGGTTAGTGAGGTAACAGAAGAAAGCAGCAGATAAAAGACATAGCAACAATGCAAATAAGGCAATAGATCCATACAAGAATATATTACAGTAAAGCCCGAACCGAGTACAAAAACCCTAGGCCATTGGAGAGGAAGGGGTTAGACTAAGGTAGGCAAAAACAGTCAAAATATTCAGACAACAGTGCATTAACTGCCTTAGAGTTTTCAAAAACAGTACATAAAGCAATGCAGTTTTCTTATATAACAAAAAAAAACAGTGCAGATATCAAATTGCAGTATCCTTATAAACATAAATATAGTTTAATTACAGCTAGGCAGGGCTGAAGAAAAGCATTTATGTTGTAGTATGGGTTTTTAAGTCTGTTGGTATGGCTCTGTTTAACCTTCCTGTACTGAAAGCTGCTCAAATTGCATATATTAATTCTTTAGATTCAGGCTTCCAATATTTTAAAAAACAGTAAATGTAATGCCTTTACATGAAAGCAGACATCAACAATACCTTTAGGATGATGTCCTATAGCTAGTCGGCTCTACATTAATCAAAGCTATATCAAGAATCCTCAATTTTCAAACACAAGTCTTATCAGACCTCAAAAATGCTAGTATTGAGTGTCTATCTCAGTTTGTTTCACATATGGCTAAAAGCTCAGTAATATTTTCACTAGTGTATCATAAAACAAACAGCTGTATTGTTGTCAGCAATGATCGTTGAGCAACATTCCAAACCCATATATATCTGACTAAATTAGTATGTACCACAACAGTTTGAGCTCTCTGTGCTCATATTTGATAATAAAAAAAAAATGTGCTAGAAACCTACTGGGAGGCAAATCAAGCACAGCCCAACCGCAGGACCAGCCAAGGGAAATGTGGACGCTCAGAGCGAGATGTTAAAAATGGCGCCACAGTCTTTATCCACTATAAATAAACTTAGGGGAAGAAGCTGCTTAAAAAGGGGGTGGGGAAATAGGCAGAGGGGTTAAGGTAGAGCTAGAGAGGTGCAAGTGGGTGGGGAGAATAAACAGGAAGAGGTAGGTAAGAAAGAAGTGAGTAGTGGAGAAAAAAGTATCAGTAGCAGCAGTTTAGTAAATTAAATCAGGGAGGTTTATTATTGAAAGTTTAGGGGACAGTAGTATAGAGGACTTAGAATGTATAGAAATCTATGCAAGGAGGGGATGGGAAAAATTAGCTGTTATGAAACAGGGGAGTAGGAGTAGAAATATCTACAAGCTTAGGGAAAAAAGGATCTTTGAGAGAGTAAAGATGTATGAGTTTTAATGTAGGTAGGTGCTGCCACCTAGTGGCAGAAGGAGATATAACATAGCGAATATGCTTAAAAGTGTTTCCTTGCAGTGTTTATTAAGTAAGTTAGGAGACTAGGTGGTGAGAGTGGCTGGCGGGCTGCGGTAGGCTGCTAGGACGTACGCTCAGGAGGTCACACTAACATATAGGTAGTAAAGATTATTTTACAGGATATTTGTGGTAAGGCTACATACATTGACAATATTTTGAGTAGGGAAGTCCACAGTATTGTAGTATTTCTTTGAAGCCTGGCTAGCAGGCAAAATTCAGTCGTGTCTTCTGGGTATAGCAGGAAGGTAGTCCTTGTACCTTAAAGGCAGGGAGGGAGCACCTGGAGCGATTTAATTCACAATATTTTGAGTAGGGAAGTCCACAGTATTGTAGTATTTCTTTGAAGCCATATGTATTTTATGGATATGTCAAAACTGGTGCTAAATGTGGAGATTTTCTCTCTGGGTTTTATCTTAGTCAGACTTTCCCAGTAAACAAAGATAAATAAATAAATAAATAAATAAATAAATAAATAAATAAATAACTAAATAAATGAATAAATAGTTTCTACTATTTCAGTTTCATGATGTTGACCATTGGGTTTTAACTATAAAGTAATTGCTGCCCTCACTTTCTGAGCTAGGCAGAGGCACATCTGTAGATTTATGTATTTCTTTCCACACTGACAGCATGGTCTACTGAAAGAAGTAATTTCTTTCCACTGTCTCCTCAGCTTTTTAAAGGGCAACATTTTCAGGATTTAAATCAAGTAATTGTGGGCTTTAAATTTGTTTATGAGAAAATGCTCTGTTATTAAGCCATTGTGCCTGTGCACCATCTCTGTCAAGTGAAGTCCTTTTGACTTTATCATTGTCATGGTAATCTCCATGTCTATGAAGGGTCTCAGTGTCTGTTCATTTAAGTGGGCTAACAACATTCTGTTTCAGCCAGTAAGAGTCCATCCTTTCTGGTGGGCATTATACTCAAAGGTGGTAAGCTACATTTTGAAGTCCTCTTACAAAGTAAGTCATTTTAATAGTGACAATGCACTCTGCATAGCCGCTAACATAGCTACTGGTCAGCAACTGATTTACTATGCTCATCTTGTAAGACAGATCCACACAGGAGGGAAAAAAAAGGAAAAAGATCCAAGCATGCCACGACCCTGTCTCTCTTTCCTTTTGCTTTTTTCTTGGAGAAATTGTATTCATGTTGGCAGTCATATGTCTCTAGCCTTTGGCATTAATATCCTATGCCAAAATGCCCGCATTCTTCACCAGTATGGATGATTAAAGCCATTGAGACCACTTTTATTTATAAAAATAATGTTGACTTTTATTATTATTATTAGATGACACAGTGGTGTAGCAGTTAGTTCTGTCGCCTCACAGCAAGAGGTTCTCTGGTTCGATTCTAGGTTGGAGTGTCTTCTGTGTGGAGTCTGCATGTCCTCCCTGCATCCATGTGGGTTTCTTCTGGGTGCTCCAGTTTCCTCCACATTTCAAAGACATGCAGTAGGTGGATTGGACACTCTAAACTGGCCTTAGGTGTGAGTGTGTGGTGCACCCTCTGAGGAGGTTTGGTCCTTGGGCTAGCAACCTGACCTTGTAAAACTTATACCGGCTATGGAATCAAGTGCTGAAGGGTGATCATTGTCTAGTATGCTGAATGCTCCTGAGCGAATCCAGTATTATTATTATTATTACCATTATTATTACTACTACTACTATTTCCTTTACATAATGTGCAAAATTTGAACCTGCAAATGTTAACCATTTCCTGGTAAAAGAAAAAAGAAGGCAAGCCAGTGAATTTTGAATCAAGTAACCAGTACTTGCAGTGTAACCACAATATTAGATCTGAAATTCAGGGAGATTAATAATATAGTTGATATCCAAAAGATCTTGCATTGAGGACATATAAAAGAATATATAAGAATAAGGGGAGCTGGTAGCATGAACGTGGCTTATATGGAATAAAAAGCAATAGTACTACTCATAATAGTTAAAAGAACTTGACCAAGTCTACTTGTTGTTTAACTTGGAAGAAGTAAAGCACATTTATTCTGAAAGTAAAGCTGTAGATAAAGTGTTTGTTAAACATGAAACTATATTTAAGGAAGACATGGATATATTAAAAAGAAGCACAGCTAATTGTTTGAAAATATGCTAAAATTTATTTATTTTACATTTGTTAACCGGGTTAGTCCAGCTGAGCATTAGCTCGTTTTATGTGGAGACCAGAGGAGAAAAGCTCCGCAATCAGTATTAACATTTTACATGAAGTCAGCAAGAAAATTGCATTGGCAGCTACAACAATTAGAGAAATATCATTTTACAATAAAATTTTACAGAAAACAGTTGGGTACAAATGTTAAGATCAAACTGCAAAAAGCATTTACAACAAATCATACAGAAAAGCAGTAGAGTACAATGTCAGAATTTTTACAACAATAACTGAGGTACAATGTCAATGTAGGGAAAACAGTGTTCATTATTTCTAAGTAGTTATATACAGTATAGGTACAGATGGAGTAGTAAGGTAATGTAGAGGTTAAGCAATGAGACAGAGAGGCAGATGGATGTTAAGACAGACAGCGGAGAAAGGAGGGATGAGAGACAAGCTAGGGATAGGTAGTTTCAGGGAGGATGACTACAATGGCAGGACCATTTATTTATTAGATATTCTCGAGTGGCTAGTTTGAAATGTTTTGTTTGGTTAAAGGCCCTAATTTCCAGGGGTAGTTGGTTCCAACTTGTAGCAGGGTTATAGTTATAAAGTAAACACCATGATTTGGTTTTGGGTTTATAGATCTGTAGGAAGTCTTGGTCTGGTTGGGGAATATTTAGTTATAATTGATTGAAGGCTAGGGCAAAAAGATGGTAGGTAGAGGATGGAGTGGATAATTAACAGTTGCTGTAGTAGAAGCAAATGAGGGAATTCAAGCCACTGCAACTGTTTAAGAGATAGGCAATGGTGTGATTTGTAGGTTTGGTTTGCAGCAAAACTGGCAACTTTATTATACGTAGTTTCAAGTCTGGTTATGAGTGTGGTGTTAAGATTTGTGTATAATTGAGAGCTATAAAGGAGGGTGGGAAGAAGAAATGCATGGGAGAGAGTTATTCTGGCTGAGTTGGTTAAATGTCTTTTGTTGTGGTAAAGTAATCCGAGTTTCTGGTAAGTCTTTTTGACAGAGGTGGTGATTTGGAGATCAAATTTAAGCTGTTCATCTATTATGACTCATAGCAGTTTAGTGCTAGAGTCAGAAGTAATGACAGTGTTATTGCTAGATAGGATGGAAAATGTTGTTTTGAGATTGATGAGTTTTTTTTTTTTGGGAGGAAGAGTAGGAGCTGAGTTTTCTTAGGGTTGAGAATTAATTTGTTGTCATAAAGCCATGTCTCTATGGTGTTGAATGATGCTTGGGTAGTAGAGTGGAGGTCAGATGGATTGTCAGCAATGGTGATGACTGTAGAATCATCAGCATATTGTACAAGTGTGGAGTTGGGACAAGAAGTGTAAAGTAGGTTGGTGAAAATATTGAAGAGCAGTGGCCCTAGTATGGATTCTTGGGGGGGGGAAGAGCAGAGAGAGTGCCATTTAACAGCTTGTTGGCAGTTAAAGAGATTAGATTAAATAAATCTAGATGTCCCAGATGCAAAACAATTCATTGCACTAATGTTGATGTAGTAACTAGGTTACTTACACAATAAAAACCTGCCTGTGTTAACATAACTGATAAAATATTTATTTCAGCATTGTTATAGGCAGCGTGGGTTTCCTCCAGGTGCTCCTGTTTCTTCCCAAATCCCAAAGGCATGCTGTAGGTGGATTGGACACTCTAAATTGACCCTAGGTGTGATTGCGTGTGTGTGTGTGTGTGTGTGTGTGTGTGTGTGTGTGTGTGTGTGTGTGTGTGTGTGTGTGTGTGTGTGTGTGTGTGTGTGTGTGTGTGTGTGTGTGTGTGTACCTTCTGTGGAAGGTTGGGTGCCAGGCTGGCAACTGGACACTGTAAAACTCCACTGCCAATCATGAGCAGACAGGTGATCTGCTGTGGTGGCCCCTAACCAGGAAAAGCTGAAACAAGAAGAAGATTGTGGACAAGACGTCAGTGCACAGTGAAGAAATTAAACACAGTGCTGCCAAAGATGTAATTTTTGTTAGATGTACACAAATGTGTCTTCAAATATAGGCGCAAAATAACTGAACCAAATTTTAAGCCATACTATTCAAGAAGACAAGCATTAATTGTTAGAGATAGCTGTATGTTGTTTGGAGCTATAGTTTTAGACCTTTTATAAGTTCTTTCAGTGATGCTGAAAACGTTTCATCAATCTCTTCCTGGGATATCCAGAGTGTAAGACTTAGTTCAATATTATGTCCGGTAGACTGGAATGGGCTTAGATGTGGAATAGGAATGATGTTTAATGACTATCAGGCAAACACAAAGCACCACTGAAGGTACCATTAAACTCATGGAAATAACCTGAAAAGCCATACCCCAGGATTCAGTAAGGTTCTGTGCAGGAATAGCTTATTCCTGCATGGAAACAACCTATTAAGAGCAGTACAGCAGCTCTCCATGCATAGTAATGAAGGCGCGCTGCCTCTGTTCCTAAATGGACATTGAGTGTGATCAAGTGCAGGGGGTGTGTCTGAGAGCAGAGCTCTTACAATACACATGCACCTGCACTGAAGAATTGCCGTTCGACAATTACAATGAGCGAGAACGCTCATAGAGGGTTGTATACCTCCCAACTGTACAGATGTTTGCAGACTGTCCAGATTTTTCACTCATACATTTGGCCTGTACCCTATTTGTCCTGGCAAATCACTGGGATGATCTCAGGATTGAAGTCATGAAATAATGGCATACATGTGAGTTTCAGACACAAAATCCTTCAGAAAAGTTATATTAAAACAAATCATGTTACTCTAGCAACTTACTTAAGTTTATAAGAGCATTATTTAAAATATGTCCCTAGTTGTACCTCATTTTGTCAAGCTTTGTTCAGATATATTGCATGGAGAGGTTGAGAGGTATAGGGGGTTGCTAGGATGTCTGCCAAATGTGCACATGCACACAGAAATCCACAGCATTAAGTGTAATCTATCCCTTCCTAGAGAAAATAACACTAGAACTTATTTTTTATCAAACAGATTAAATTTAACCATAGTCGAGCGGGTTTGCCCATTGCTTAGCTATGCATACTGTAGCTTAAATAGCACAAGAAGATAAATAACAAGATACATTCAGCTGAAACAGTACTGAAGTAGTGTAGTGGTCAGAGTGTTCACTTTGTGAGCAGTCATTCCCAGTTCAATCCTCACTGTAGTAAATTCCATTTTCCATGTGAAAGCAATTTCTGAACATTTTTTTGCTGTATAACCTACTAAATAACATATATTTGTGAACTGGAGTACTGCATTAAGTGCAGATGTGAGGTGTCATTATAATAATGTGGTAAAATCCACAGATAAACACAAGTACCCCATACAGTATACTTACACATGAATCAGGGATACTAAACAAAGTTATAATGTGTAATGAATGATAAATCCATGCCATACAGCAAATAGTGTAAAATATGTATAGAGTGTCCATATCTACCACTTTCCCAAGACCCTTGTTAACACGTCTTTCTAAATTAGTGCGGGGGTAAGTGGGAGTAAGCACTTTTAAACAGTAGAGAGCGGATTTAATCTTGTTTGCGTGGGGGTAAGCAATGCACACACAGGTTAAGCAATTTTGAAGCTAACTCTCTGTAAGCATATTTAACTGGAAGTTAGCATTGTTTACCATCTTGCAAACCCACACAAACCCACTTACAACTGCTTAAAAGTGCCTTAATCACTCTATATCCAATAGCCCCTTTTCTGCCCAGCAACAAAATAAATAGGCCTTGCAGGTCTTGAACCCAGGACCCTGTACACTATAGTCATAGCAGTTAACCAGTAAGCCATCACAACTGTACATAAAATTGAGGAATATCCAAACAGATCTTCACTGTAGCAAAATCACAATTTACATGTGAAAGGAATCTATAAACAGTTTTATGTTGTATAACCTACTACATAACATATATATGTGAACTGGAGTATTGCATTAAGTCCAGATGTGAGGTGTCATTGTAATAAAGTGGTGAAATCCTCCAATAAACACAAGTACCCCATACAGTGTACGTACACATGAATCATGGCTACTAAACAAATATATAACATGTGATGAATGATAAATCAATGCCAAACTGTAAATAGTGTGTAAATTAAAAAAATAAGTAACGCTAAGCATTGCACACCTCTGCTTACTAGGTGTAAGCAATGCACAGCCCAGCTAAATCTATTTGCCCATTGGTATACCCCTTTATGCAAAATTTAGGTAAGCAGGTTTGCCCATAGCTTAGTATTTTCAAAACCATCCAATCATGGTAAAGTGTGGGAAATCGGCCCTATTTAAACCCCGCAGGTTGGAATACATCTCATAACTGGTTGCAGCTTCCTCCTGTAGGCACTATGGCTGGTGTCAGAGAAGGATCAGACTTCTGGTGGCAGCACTGGGGCATCCATGAGTCCAAGGTCATGGCAGGACTCCTGGTAAAGAACCATGAAGAGAGACTGCTGCAGGGCTAGTACCAGGGTTCCTAATATAAAGTGGAAGCCTGGGACTGTCTTGCCCGTGTCCTCACCAGTGCCACTGGCATCCCTCAAACTGGCAAGCAGGTCAGGCATCACTATGCCAAACTGAAATGGAGGAAGAGGGAGCTCTTGGATCAGTGGATCCAAGAAGTTAGGCAGGGTGATGTCCCAGCAGTGTACAAGTACTCATTCTACTACATGTTTAATAATTGCTAGCTCATGTATATTATGGATAGGTATGGCTAAATATTCCTCTTATGTCATTGACAGTGGCAGCAGAGCGGGCTGTGAATCAGGAAGCCCATGCCTGTAGGCTGCAGAGGCTGTGTCGTGAGGCAGGTTAGTAATACTCTTGCATGTACTGGCATAAGAAATATATCTAAAAGTAGTATTTTATTTTTATTTATTTATTTACATTTGTGACCAGGCTAGTCTAACTGGATACATGTCCATTTTCAGTAGAGGCCCGGGGAGAAAAGCTGCAAGTATAGGCAAAAATATCATCAACAATATTAATATGAAATACAAAATATTAAGCTGCATACTATAGTGCAGATAATAACCATAATTAAGAGAAAGACAGAATACAAGTGTACAGAGATTATTTGGTGAGGAAAGAGCTAACATAATATATAGAATAATATAGAATATTAGAGGGGAAATACACATTGAGTAGTAATTTCTAACACTCTAAGAATAAGGGAAAAAAAGGATAGTGGATTTTTTTTTTACAGAGGAATAGATAGAGGTTAGCTTAATTGTGAGAACAGGCAGGCAACGTAGTTCAGTAGTGTAGGACAGAGAAAGGTTTGAGCGATATACTACAGTAGAGAAGTGAAACAGTAGAGAAGTGAAATAAAAGGAGAGCAGGAGTGGATAATCAGTCAGGGTTAGTACAGGGACAAAACCAGTGAGTTTTAAGATGTTCTTTGAGATGATTTTTAAAAAGATGTGTGGAGGAGAGAGAAGACAGTTCACTTGGTAGCAGATTCCAGGCTTTTCCCACTGTGTTTGTGAAAAGTGAGTCCCCAGCTTTGTTGGTAGATTTAATAGTGGAGACTAGGAGCCTATTGGCTGAGCGAAGAGTTGGAAGGTTTTTGTATGGGGTAGTCAGATTAGTGAGGATAGGGGTATTATTAGGGTGGTGAAGTATCTTTTGGGTTATAGTAAGTTGGTGACAGAGTAGCTGGTGCTGCAGTTCTAGCCATCCCAATTGTTTGAGGTTGAGACAGTGGTGGGTTCTGAAAGGTTTACCAGTGGCAAATCTGGCTATGTTATTATAGCTAGTTGCAAGTTTGTTAAGGTTGCTTTAGAAAGATTGGTATAAGTGGCAGAAGCATAGTACAGGGTAGAGATCAGGTGGGTCTGGGCAATAGTGGTTCTAGCTGTTGGGGTCAGAAATGGTTTAATTCTATACAGGGAACCTAGTTTTTTGTTGACAGATTTTATGGTAGTGTTAATATGATCATCACAGGTGAGGTTGTTATCTATGGTGATCCCCAGGAGACGGGTTGTAGTATCAGGGGATATGGTGGTTCCGTTGTTAGAGGTTATTGTGAAGTGAATTTGTGGTGATTTTTGAGTAGGTGCAAAGAGTAATAATTTTGTTTTTTTTGGGGTTCAGGAGGAGACAGTGTTGCATGAACCAATTTTCCACAGTCTGACAAACTGATTGTGTGAGGGTCTGGAGTAAAGTTGAGGTTCTAGCTGAGCACATTAACGTTGAATCATCAGCATATTGTATGCAGGTGGCTTGAAAAATTTTGGTATTTAGTTCATTAATAAACATAGAAAAGAGAAGAGGGCCTAGGATTGAGCCTTGAGGTACTCCAATGTTTACAGGGAGGGGAGTTGAGAGCTTATTATTCCAAAGGACTGCTTGCTGTAGGTTGTTTAAATAAGATTTAAACCATAGTAATGCCTGTGTCTAGTGAATGGGCTTCTAGTATCTCAAGGAGCAAACAATGGTTGACCATATCAAAGGCTTTTGAAAGGTCGATAAATAGAGCGGAAGAAAGAGAGTTATTGTTATGATTTTTGTTTATACAGTCAGAAAAGGATAGCAGGGCAGTTGTAGTGCTGTGGAATGGTCTAAAGCCATGCTGGCAGTTAGCAAGTAAGTTGTTGCAGAGGAGGTGATCAAGAAGTTGTTGGTGAATACATTTTTCCATTATTTTAGCTATTGGAGAGAGTAGGGTGATTGGTCTAAAGTTGGAAATATCAGTTGATGTCCCACCTTTATGTAGTGGGATGATATGCGAGACCTTCCATATAAAAGGGATTTTACTTTCTGAGATAGTTCTATTTATAAGTATGGAAATAGGGTAGGCGATGGCTTTGGCTGCAATTTGCAGGTATTTTGCTGGTAGACTGTCAGCAGCAGGGGTGCATGGCTTGAGTTTTTGGAGGAGGTTACAAATGAGGGATGTAGGTACTGGTTGAATGTGAAAGGGAGGAACTGGGTTTGTTGAGGTATTAGGTGGGAGGGTACTATTGGGTGGTAGAGTATTAGCTAGAGATTGGATGGTTTCTGTAAAATAGCTGTTAAAGGAATCTGCAATTAGCTTAGGATTATTATGGGTGATACCTGATGGGGTAGGAGTCCTGGAGTGCCCTGGCTGAAGTAGTTTGTTCATAGCTGACCAGAACTTTTGTGTTTTTTGTTTGTGGGTGTGTTGGAGTTGGAGGTAAAAGTTTTTTTGTCCAGCAGAATTTCCTTTTTGGTGGCATTTCTTAATTGTTTAAAGTAGAGGTGATCAGATGGGCTTTTAGAGGTTCGCCACTTGGCCCAGATTTTATCTCTTAGAAGGATTTTTTGCTTAGTTTGTTTTGTGAGCCATGGGGCAAGTTTGGCCTTTATACAGGAAGTGTGAATGGGGGCATGGTAGTCGAGGATTTGAAGGAATTTAGTATTAAAGTAGGTGACTGCTTTGTCAAGTTGAAGATGGAGCAGTGGTGACCAGTCACACACATTTAGTTCTGATTGGAAGTTATGAGGATGAAAGTTTTTTTTGGAATGGGAGGTTTTGAAAATAGTAGCATTAGGACTATGAGGTTTTTGTTTAATTATATAGGTGAGAGCATGGTCACTGATGTCATCTGGAAGGGTTCCTGGCTTATAAGTTGTAGGGTGACTGTTTATGAGAATCCAGTCTAGGGTGCTTTCTTTACCATTTAGTTTGTGGGTTCTAGTAGGGGTGGTTATCATCAGAGAGAAACCATAAAGATTTATGTGGTTAATGGGATTTGGGAGTTACAAGTAGCCCAGTCGATGTTAAAGGCACCTAACACAATTGTTTCTTGTGGTAGTTGAGTAGATAGGTTACTAAGTATATTTTCAAGGGTGTTGATATTGTTTCCGGGGGGAAGATATGAACAGATTATATAGATGGATTTATGGTTATTGATTTGAAGCTTAGCTGTAAGGGTTTCTGCAATGGAATTAGTGGGAAGTGGTACATTGACGAGAGAAACTTGGAGTTCAGATTTATAGAACATGGCTACTCCCCCACCTTTTTTGGTAGTTTGGTCACATCTCAGGATGTTATAACCTGGGGGTGAAATTTCATGGTCCTTGGTTAAGGGTTTTAGCCAAGTTTCTGTAAGACAGAGGATATCGAATTTATGTACAGCTAGGAGTGCATGTAGGTGGGATATTTTATTGTTAATGCTACGGATGTTAAGGAGAGCTATCAGGAGAGAGTTAGATGAACTTGTTGGGGTATAGGTGGTGTGGGGTTTCTGGTTAGGTGGGTCACTGGGGAGTCTAGTATTGGGGCTAGGGTTAGGATGGATATCACAATCTAATAGGGGATGTTGAGGCTTTTGTAGTAGTTTTATGATTTTATGGTAGTTTGTCGGGGGTTTCTTGTCATGGAAGTAAGTGATATGGGTAGATCTATGGTACTTTGGAAGTATATAGCTAGCAGTTGAGGTTATGTTAATGTGGGTGAGGGAATTTATTTGTGATAGTGGTTGAGTTTGTTGGTGGGGGTGGTGATGTTCATGCAGAGAATAATTTTCAAAAAAGGTTAGTGAGAATGCTAGAGTTAGGGAAGCTAGTATAGTGGGTATGAGTAAAAGGTGTGTGTAGATGTGGCTGTGGATGTGTGGGCTGACAGCACTGGGGTGTGTGGGGTAGGGTAGGGGAGCAGAGTGAGCTTGCAGGGTGAACGGAGCGGGTTAGAGCAGGTAGAGGAAGAGGTAGCAGAGACAATTAGAGATGAAGCAGGTTCCAGGTGCAGTGAAGGTGTTCAGTGGCAAGTAGAGTTTTGTAGGGCAGGTTGGAGGTAGAAATGGATAGAGGAGTGAGTGGAGACAGAAGAGTTATAATGGAGCTATAGGGTGTAAAAGGAAAGGGATAAGAGCAGCAACATAAAAGCAGGAGGTTTAGCAGCTAGTCAAGGGGAGCAGTCTGAGACAAGATCCAGAGAAGAGGTTAGGAAAAAGTGGGGGGAGAAGTAATAGCTTGAGGTTACCTAGGAGCACCACCTAGTGGGCAGAAAGCAGAATGAAACAAGGTAACTGCAATAAAGGTAGGTGTGTAGGGGAGTGACAGGTAATGGGTATAGGGGATATGGGGAAATGGCAGTAGGAACACAGATAGTGAGGGAGTATGGTTGCTGGTAACCTGACTCAGTGGCTTAAATACTATCTTTGCGTGATACAGGATAAAAATTGCACAGAAACAGTCAACCACCTATACAAAGTACAGTGTAAAATTAAGCATATACATGTAGAGAACTACAACTAGGGTGTGACATACTTTCTAGTCCATTAGGAACAGGTCAGAAAACAAATCACTGGGCAGCAGAAACTTTGGCCAGGCTTTAGAATGGCTGGAAAAGGATGAAAGGGGTCCTTAAAGACCAGGCAGGTTCTTTAGAGCAGGATAGGAGGAAGAGAGCTAGGAGGAATCAAAAAGATAACAACATATGAATCAGGTAGGGGTTAAGGTAACAAGACAATAGTAGCACAGTAAAAAACAAATTCTGGTGAATATAGTAAAAAAAAAACAATTCAGTAAATATGCAAGGTAAAAACAGTTCAGTACATGTGCAAGGTAACAGCCACTTGGAGTTAGGCTGCATCGCCCACTGTGGTTACCCTAATGTGAACTAAGTAGTCAGAACGCTGCACGTAGGAAAAAGGTAATCAGGTCTACCTTAAAGGGGGAGGCTGTTGACAGGGATGCAGGGTAAAACAACTAGTCGCAAGACCAAGTTGCACTCCAATATCGCTTCCAGAATAAGCAGGTAGTTTCAGGGAAGTGAAGTACAATTATTTAAACATGCAAAGTCATTGGCCCAGGCTGTAAGCCTATAAGTAAAGCTAGACAAAAAAGCCTTACTGGTTACCAATGTTTGCTGCAGGTAAGGAAATAAAAAAACGTTTGTTCAGAAGGTTCGTTTACAAACAAAGCAGGGCGCCCAGGTACAAGAGTAAACACTTAGAGAGGGGGATATATTTTCCCATGTACTGTACTTAATTCAGGTTGCAGTACACATTCAGGATAATAGGCTAATTCAGGTAGATATTAGGGTAAGACACTTAAGCAAAAAACGCTAAAAAAGATGTTTCAAGCAGCATCTGCCTAAGCAAAAAATGCCAAAAAAATTTTCAAGCAGCATCTGCGAGAGAGAGAGAGATGCACGCAGACCTAAAATGACTACAGCAACAACACAGAGCTATATCCGCTTACGGAGCTACTTACACTAAATAACATTAATAAAAAGGTTCGACTAGCAAGGCTTACAGCAGGCTGTGATTCCGGGCACACTACAGAGGGTAGAGAAGACCACGTGGGAGATGCCGCAATTCCAAGTAGCCATTTTATACATTAGTATCACAACCACAATTGTTGAAATCCATGACACCAGATCACACTCAAATACAAACAATAGGCTTAGGTACCTAACACTCCAAGTATAGCAATGCGAAAGAATCAATCGGCAAGCACAAGAGTGAGAGCTACAGTGTTAGCACTACATTACACAATAGAATAAAACCCTTCTTGGCTAAACAAGTGTAAATCACTAGCGTTGTCTGTAGGTAGCAGGATGAACACTTTATATAAAACATTAGCTGAAATGTACAGAGAAAAATGGCTAAACCGTTAACGTACTTACATGACAAATATCCCTCTGGGATCAGAGATACTCAGCAGCCAGGGCAAGAACAGGGGTAATAAAGATGGTGCCACGAGGGGCTTCCCTCCTAAATGCCCTTAGGGCAGGATGTGATGTGGGGGGGGGGGGACAGAGAAGGGTGGGGGAAGGTAAACATGAGGGGGTATGCAAGTCAGTAGTACTACGTCACAGAGTATGTAAAGAAAGAGAAGAGGAAGGGATAGAGTGGTATTGGATGATGCGGTCAGGCTAAAAAAGAGCTTAGAGATGGTAGAGAGCTACAAAGGACAGAGTAAAAGGGAGAACAAATGAGGTTTTAGAGCAGGTAGAGGAAGAGGTAGCAGAGACAATCAGAGATGAAGCAGGTTCCAGGTGCAGTGAAGGTGGTCAGTGGCAAGTAGAGTTTGGTAGGGCAGGTTGGAGGTAGAAATGGATAGAGGAGTGAGAGGAGATAGAAGAGTTATAATGGAGCTATAGGGTGTAAAAGGAAAGGGATAAGAGCAGCAACATAAAAGCAGGAGGTTTAGTAGAAAGTTAATTGCCAGTATAAAACATTTATTGTGTATGGGATGTACTGAATGAACCAGATAATATGGCAGGAAGAGTCTCATATAGTTGTATGTAAATAAAAGGGTAAAGGTCTAACTCCTGGACTGCTTGTGTTTACTCAGGTATCATATGGTAATGTAGTGTTGCATTCTCTTAAAACTACTGTTGTATTAAGCACTGTTACCCACACTGTGCTACATAAATATGTATTTGACTGTTGTAATCACAAGGTCATATTGTATAACTGAGAGAGACTTAGACAGAAAACAGTGAAAACATACACCACATAATCCAAATAGCACACTCAACTGAGATGTAAACTGTTGCATTTTTAGCACACACAGCCATGGTTCGAATCCTTGGAGTGCTAGTAAGCTGGATGCAGAATCATACCCCTCAACTGTACAGATTTTGTCAGAAAGTTCAGATAATTGGCTTACATTTCCTGCCTGTCACCCTGTCTCCCTGGCAAATCAGTGGGATGATCCCAGATGTTTAGGCAGCAAATAATAACATACAAATGATTGTCAGACATCATAACCATCAGAAATATATCTATAAGAACAAACCTGTCACTCTAGCAACTCACCAAAATGTTATGAGAGTAATATGCAAAATATGTTCCATTTCTACCCCCATGTTGTGAAGCTATGACCAGAGTGTGTGCAGTAACAAAGTGAGACGTATGTGCATAATAATAACATGGAATCTGGTAATATGTGTGGCAACATTCAGGTAGTGTTAACAAACATTCCCTCCACAGGTCTGTCAGATAAAAAAACTGTGCCTGGAAATAAAAAGATTGAAATCCTGGACTGGTAATGTTTAGTCTGGTATTGTATGGCATTGTTAGTGTTGCAGTTTCCCTGAATAATAATGTATTACTCATCACTGTCATCCACACTGTGCTACATAATAAAACTGTCTAGGAATCCCTGTATAAGAGTGTTGTAATTACAAGGTCAGATTGTAAAACTACGGGAGACTTATAGACAGAAATCAGAGAAGAGATACACAGCAATATCTAAATAGCACACTGAACTGTAATATACACTGTTTTATTTTTAGCAGACACAGCCATGGTTTGAATCCCGAGAGTGGTAGTAAGGTGTATGCAGAATCATAACCCTCAACTGTCCAGATTTGTTCAGAATGTCCAGATAATTGGCCCATATCCGCTGCCTATTACCCTGTCCCCCTGGCAAATCAGTGTGATGATCTCCGACATTTAGGCAGCATTTAATGACATATAAGTGACTGTCAGACCTGTAAATATTCAGGAAATGTATATGAAAACAAACCTGTTGTAGCAACTCACCAAAGGTTTATGAGGGCAATTGTCAAAATATGCCCCAGTTTCACCTGCATGTTGTCAACACTCGCCCAAAGTGTGTGCAGTAAGAGATTGTGAGGTATGTGCATAACATCAACCTGGAATCTGGGAATATACATAGAAACACTCAGGTAGTGTTAACAAACAATACCTCCACAGGTATACCAGGTAAGACGTGTATACTGCAGGTTAAAACACAGTTCACGTATATAGTTGTCTACAAATATACCACTGTCCAAATAAGGCCATAGGGTAGTGTAATAATACCTGTAAGGTACAGAGTACAGCACTAAGAAAGTATTGTGAACTACAGGGATATACAAGTTGTTAGTTGACATCTTTATCTCACCCCCACCATATCTGCAATAATAATCTAAATACACAACTCAATGGGTATGTGTACAATTAAATCTATTGTTTGATAAATATTGAAATTTGTTTCTATGCATGTGCCATGTTGAAATACTCCCACTTTGGTGGCATACTGCCATCAATGTACCTGCATGCTGTTGTAATGGGCACTGTGGTTCCATATATGCATGTGTTATGTTTGCTATGCAACTGTTCCATATCTGGTGTTTTGGGTTAGTGGGAATATCTGTGCATGCTGTTATACCTAATCCTGTTTTAAAATTGAAACACCATAGCATGTTTGGGAAGGCCGGTCTGAGCGGATCCACCTCTCCCACCTCATCTCGCCGTGGCATCGGGCACCAGCACATCTGGGGCCCTCCCTGGGACCTCCTCATCTGCTGGTCCTGCACCACCTTTGGGTGGAACCGCCTCAGGACATGGGGCTCACCCCCCCGGGAGTGGTCATGGACAGGAAACTGTCACCCACCGTCAGCTCCAGGGTCTGGTGCGTAGCAAGCTCCACAGGGTGCTCGGTGATCAGCTATGCCAGCTTGAGTGGTGAAACTAGAGGGTCAGCCTGCCCCTCCTACTCGGCCCCCAGCACAGCCACCTTCAGGGCTGTGAAGGTGTAGTGGTGACTGCCCATGGGTGGAGACCTCAGTCCCACTGTTTCCATTTGGGGGAGCATGGGCTTCCGACTTCCACACACCCCTCCTCATCCAAGGTGTTTACCCCCCACATGTGTCATATACTGCCACTGTATGCTGTCTTGTCTGCCATCCTACCCAACCTACCTCCCCAAATATACCTACTATACCTCCCCAACAACCCACGCTCACCTTAAAAAAAAAAAAGGATAATCTGTTCCCCCCAAAAAACCTCGCCCCATACATAGCTGTCCATTTCACACACATGAAAACTGGACACATGTAATATGGTCTAATTGGCTTAACAACATATTATTGTTGTTCTCACCCCTCTCTCAGGGGGTTGAGTGTCCAAATCTACCTCCAAATCAGTGTATATACACAACTGTTGCTGTAGAAGAAATGGGTAGCTATGGACCTACCCTACATCCGTCCTGCACATCTCTAGCTATTTTCCCGTCTTTCCCTCTTTGTGCCCCTTTTTCACCACTTTCCGATCAACCCTTTTTCTTTTCTTTTAAAGAAATTAGCAAGGGGGTAAGCAGGAGTAAGCACTTTTAAGCAGCAGTAAGTGGATTTAATCCTGTTTGCACAGGGGTAAGCAATGTCTACACATGATAAGCACTTTAGAGGCTAAGTGTAAAAATATTTAACCAGAAGTTAACATTGCTTACTGTCATGCAAACCCACCAAACCCCCTTACAACTACTTAAAAGTGCCTTAGTCACTCTGTATCCAACAGCCCTTGTTCTGCCCAGCAACAAAATAAACAGCCTTTGCAAGTCTAAAAACCAGGACCCTGCACATCGTAGCCAAAGTGATTTACACTAAGCCATGTTAGATATACATAACTCTGATGTTTTCTCAAACATATCATCCAGCACAGTCATTCAACAGTAGAGGAAATGTATTTATTTATGTAGATGTATGTGTATGTATGTATCTATGTATATGTATACATATATATATATATATATATATATATATATATATATATATATATATATATATATATATAAATAAATATAAATATATGCATACATCTATAGATATATATGTCTACATATAGGTTCATAGGTTCATAGGTAAGTACTAGGCTGTCTGCCCGAAAGCATTTATAAGCCTATCCAGAATGTGTTGGCTTTCGCTGTCCCCTTAGATTAGTTCCCTGTGCCTCTGTCCAGCAGAGCCATTGAAGTGATCCCTGGGGTAAACTTTCTATTTCCCATCCACTCATCAAGGTTTCTATTGAAGAGGGTTAGCGAGGAGCTCTGCCTAATGTAGATTGGAATCTGGTTCCAGAGCATGGGAAGTCTCTGGGACAGGAATCTATCCCTCAAGCACTTCCTATTTATTGTTGTTGTGAGGTTTAGATACCTGTAGCATGTGGCTCGAGGGGATATGGGTTTCTTTAGGTGGAGCATGTCCATCAATTCTGGGCTGGAAATGGCCTTGTATGTCAGGCAGAGATCACCTCTGAGTAGACGGTATGCAACCGAGTACAGCTGGAGTTTCTTCAGTCAAGCTACATAGGGCATCTGCTTGAGGCCAGTGATCCTCTTGGTGAGGTACTTCTGTGGTCTTTCCAGTTGTTGCAGGTGTCTTGTAAGGTACATTCCAAATGGGGCATTGTACTTTATAATGGGTCTGATGAGTGATGCGTAGATGGGCCCAATGACCTCTTTCAATCTGGATGCAAACCCTTTTGTGATTAGGTGGGCCACATAGAAGGATTTCCTAACCACATTATTAAAGGAGAGGTTACTATCTACTTGGGTCCCCAGATCCATTATTTCCTCTTCTGTATTTAGGGGGCTACCACCTATGTGACAGTTTGTGGGTACTTTGTTTTTTCCAAAAGGGATGACTATGCACTTTTTTGGCATTTAACTTGAAGCCATGGTTTTGACACCAGGTATCTGTCTCAGTGAGACCCTTCTGGAGGATGTCTGTGTCAGCCAGAGAGTCATTTATAGCCCCTAGTTTGCAGTCATCTGCGAACTTGGTCAGCCATAGTCATCCTGTGCTTGCCTGTACCTCTGAGAAGTATATGCCAAACAGGAGGTGTCCTAGGACTGATCCCTGGGGAACGCCACTTGTAACCGGTTTAGAGTCAGACCTAGCTCTCTCTCTCTCAATATATATATATATATATATATATATATATATATATATATATATATACACACACATATACATATATATATATATATATATATATATATATATATATATATATATATATGTGTGTGTGTGTGTGTGTGTGTAAACATATATATATATATATATATATATATATATATATATATATATATATATATATATATTTCTGTAGATATATACAAATACATATATGACCAAAGGCACCATTAATGGGGATGAGTACCTCTTGTAATTACTGCTATCATCCCTTCCTACACAGCCAGACAGATCTGCCTTGCAACACAATACCTACACTTGCAAGTCTCATACCCAGGACCCTACACAACACAGCCACAAGAAGTTAACAGTAATCCATCCCACCTGTACGATGTCAGGATGGTATTAATAACATATCATTTATTTATTTATTTATTTATTTATTTGCATTTGTTTAACCAGGATAGTCCATTGGGCTCAAGAACCCGTTTTCAATGGAGTCCTGGGGAGAAAAGCTCCACATACATAATTAACAGAGAATGAGGATAAACATAGACATTACATGGGGTTCAACATGAGAAAAGTAACAAGTACAGGGGAAATACATATACATTTGATGGGGTAAAACATAATACAATGTACATAATAAATCGTGCAGGAAACAGCTGAAACAAGGCAATAAGAGATACACCAAATTAAAAAACAAAAATATGCTGCCAAAATATCATGCTGAACAGTCTGTCTACCATAGGGAATGTACAATGTGGAAGCAGTAAACATTCCAATGATGCATACACACACACACACACACACATATATATATATATATATATATATATATATATATATATGTAGATACATACATACATATATATATATATATATATATATATATATATATATATATAGATATAGATATCTATGTACATACACATGCACACACATATACATATATTACTATGTATAGATATGTATAGGAAGATACATATATAGAGGGTGCACAGCATATTGAACAGCCAGTATTCCTACAGTTGCCACCTTTTAAAATGAACAGTGTATGATTCTCTCATACAAAAGACAATTATTGCTTGAAACATATACCCACAGAGAAGTCAAAGGATATGACACCACACACAGGTTTGCATACATAAGAAATGTTTATTTGTGTACTATTACAATTGTATATGCCGTGTCATATAGCTGTTAGGTGTTTGAAATACATACTAACTGAGTAATGCAACTCTCAAGCAAAACATTTCATACAGTAATCCCAAAAGCATAACATATGTTGCTGTCCAGGCCAAGGCCTTCAAGTAGTACAACAGTAAAGAAACACTGGCCCAGAAGATAAGAATCAATCAACAGTAAGTAATGCAGATGTAGTTCAGCAGCCTCCAATTACACTCTGTACTCAACCCCCCTTAGGGGGAAAATAATTAAGTTGTCATAATGAAGATGTATCTGTTACATAATGCTTAACTGGAAACATCAATATCACACTGACAAACAGAACAGTCTGTAAACTAGCCCACCAATGTTCCCAAGGTGAAATGTGTAAAAATTTACAACCATATATCTTAAGGTATCTTACTACTGATATCCCTGATATGTTGTAACAGCCTAGGTTATATATGGTGCATACCCCTCCCTCATAGAATGACTTACAGGGCCATATAACAGTGCTACGTACACTAACGTCTGGACTGCACAAGGGCACACAAGTTTTGTCCAGCTGTAGCCCACATATATATGGACCCTACCCCACAATATGTGTGGTGACCACAACATCACTGGAATGATGGCAGAAATGGCAGCATGACATAATCATAGGCCATTACTTAACAACCTCTTACTGCATGACATATGGACAAAGTCTGGTATATAGGTGGAGGACAGAGGCTGGAACACAGGGCCATATTTGCAATATTGTTGTTATACACTGAGAAAGTTGCTGGTGTTACAGGATTGGTTGCAACATACCCTTATTCAGGAATATGAAGTCAGAAACACAAATGGATGTAGCCATGTACTAATAGCACTCAACAGACAGAATGCCAGTGATATATCTGAGACAAGACCTGTGTGGTAGACAGACAAAACATAACAGCCCATCCTCTGGCCATCATGAGGATAGGCCCACAGTTGAGAGCTATGCAGACAGACTGCATTCCATGCTAAACTAGTATGTAAACACAAACCCTGTAACACTAGTGGTATACAATGCATATAACAACACTACTCACACTGTCTGTAGGTCTGGAACCTTATACAAAAATGTAGATAGCCTGGGTCTGCAAGTCCTCTTGTAAGAGGTACTGCAACCTGCTGTCTGTAGCACTGCCACCCACACACAAGAAGGGTGTCCTCCATACAGGAAAGGTAAATGGACCATGCCCACATGATTTAGCAATTTATAGTTGTGGGTTGCCATGACAGTGGTAACTGGAAGTACTACACAGCAGGCTGCATGCAGGTAGCAAGTGGTGGACACTGATTGGTGCAAAGGAGATCATCTGATCATGTGCATCGCCTACAAAATACATGCTGCAATCTATTCAAAGCAGCTCAATCCATGTAGTGGAGAGAGACAGAGAGAGAAGGAGAGAGGGAGAGAGAGAGAGACAGAGAAAGAAAAAACAAAACAAACATCCATCCACTATATATAAAGTTGTTTAACAACTGAAACTACAGACATCCCAAGTTAACCAAGGGGACACAGCAAACTGTATCCAGAAGAGATGACAATCCCACAACAGGTATGTGAAGCATACATGCATGTAGTTGAATGTAGTACTTGGTCTGTAATAATGGGACAGATGATGTAGAATGATTTATATTTGCCATCAGGTGTTGTTGTAATGATGTCCTGCTGAACAACTACTTTGGACAATAGTGTCTGTCACTGTGGTCAGTGGGCCATACCTGTCAACTGTGCAGATCAGCACTGAATGACAAGATGTAAGCCATCATAGTGTATGTTGTGTGCCGCAAGACATGTATATTAGTGTTGCCAATAGCTGGTGGTGGACGTAATGCCATCATGATGGGAGTTTCAGAGCCCACCACTTGCAGGACAGTCATATAAATGTGTAATGTAGCATGCACAAACATCATATGTGTGTAATAGGCTTACCTGCAATCTGTCCCTAGATATACCCCCTTATGTTAGGCTGTGTCCACATGTGACACCTGTCTGTGTTGTAGCAAGGCAGAACTGTGCAGCTGTGCAGGAAGGAGAGTTAGAGAGTGTGGCCCTGATGTTTCAATACACTATATATATATATATATATATATATATATATATATATATATATATATATAAATATATATATATATATATATATATATATATATATATATATCTATACAAATACATACATGTATGTCTACAGATATACAGACACACACACACACACACACACACACACACACATATATATATATATATATATATATATATATATATATATATATATATATATATATATATATATATATATATATATATATGTATATATATATATATATATATATATATATATATATATATATGTGTGTGTGTGTGTGTGTGTGTGTCTACATATATACAAACACACACACACACATATTTATATAAATACATGCCCCCTACTGTTGAATGACAGTGCTGCATGATATGTGTGAGAGAACATCACACATATCAATACACACACACAGATATATATATATATATATATATATATATATATATATATATATATATATATACAGCAGTAAGTGGGTGCAAAATGGACAGTTATGTCAGGTGTGAACTCCATGTTGGGAACACATTGCCCTTGTTTGTGAAGGTGGGAGTGGTATTTTAGGGAAGGATAGTAGGTATATTTGAGGAGGTATGTTGGGTTGGAAGACAGACAAGACAGCATATGGGGGCAGTATATGACACATGTGGTGGGTAAACACCTTAGATGGGGAGTGTTGTCTGGAATGTGGACGCCCATGGGCCGCCATATGGAAACAATGGGACCAAGGTCCCCACCCATGGGTAGTCACAACATCATCTTCATGGCCCTGAAGGTGCCTGGGGTAGGAGCTGAGCAGGAGGAGCATGTGGACCCTATGATTGTGTACTGAGGGCCTCAAGGTGCTGTAGCACATCCCCCAAGTCTCTGTGGAGCTCCCTATGCACCAGACCCTGGACCCTTTCATTGGGTGACAGGATCCTGTCTGTGTGTGCTCCAGGGGAGCGATGAACACCATTCCCTAGGTGGTTCAACCTGAAGGTAGTGCAGGACAAGTAAATGATGAGGTCCCAGGGTAGGTCCCAGATGTGATGTGGCCTGATTACATGGCCAGATGAGGTGGGAGAGGTGGTTCTGCTGGCAACTGTTTTCCCAAACATGCAATTGTGCCACTGTTATAGAACATATGTGGGTAGTAACAGTTCACACATTCTGGGATTATGTTTAACAGCATACATAGATATTCCCATTAATACAAAACAGATGTGCAGCAGTCACATAGCAAACAGATCACATACATATATTGAACCATAGTGGCCATTACAATGGCATGCAGGTGACATTGTTCATAACAGGCCACCAATGATAGTGTTTCAACATGGAACATGACTACAAACACATTGCACAAATTGTTGTACAATACGATATATATCCCAACGGTAGGTCTTCTGTAGACATACCCGTTGAGTTGTGTGATCAGACTGTTGTTGCAGATATGTTGGGGGGGAGACAGAGATGTGTATTAACGACTATGATATCCTTGCAGTATGAGATCCTCAGACCTGTTTCCCTCTTTATGTCTTTCAGGAAAAATGTCCAGGGAGAGACTTCCTATGTACACAGTGGAGGAGAATGATGTCATCATCACATACCTGGTGCAGCACTACCAAACCCTGTTTGGGCATACAGCCCATGATCTGCTGGAGAGGACCACCCTGTGGAATGATCTTGTCCACAGGGTAAACAATGTTGACCTGCATAACCGCAGTTATGAACAGGTCTGACATTGATGCACTGATCTACTCCGCCATGCCCGTCGGCATTTTGCTGCGGTTAGGGGGGACCAGCTTGCAACAGGGGGGTCATGCCATCCAGCCCCCCGACACATGTTGAGGAGCTCCTCGCCAGCCTCAGGGCACCTGCCCACCCACAAATACAAGACCCGGCGGAGAGCATAGTGGAGGTGGGTGCTACCCACACAATGGCTCAGGAGTGTGCAGGTAAGGCCACAGGGCACATCAGTCACACACACTGTTGTGTATCCATCTGCATCTGTAGAGTTTAATCATGCATATGTGAGATGAAATATATATAGTCTGTTGCTGCATTGTAGTAATAAACAGATGTGCATTATCTGTAGTATTGTTGGTTTGTACTGTTGATGTACTGTAATGCTGCACCCACCCAGTAACAATGCCACAGCTGCGGCTACTGACATCACATCTCTCACACAATTATGTAGATCCCTCTGGTATACCTCTGGGGCAGCAGCCTGTAGCTGGTGAGTATGGTGTTTGTTCAGGTTTGCCAATACACCGGTCATGTTATGGCCATGGTGTATTCCATGCACACATTTAACACACCTACCCATAATGCATGCTGTACATGTTCACGTATTGTTGCTGTTAACTGCACTGCATCACAATGGTCACCATGGTGGTGTATCTGAAGGGTATGTAAGAGTCCTGCAATATAACTAACAACCTGTCATTGCATTATGTGTGCACAGAGTTGAACATAATGGTGGGACAAATGGCCTACAGTAGGGACATGTCTGAAACATCACCCTTATACAGTGCTACAACAGTGTATATACCACTATTACAATGGTAACTGTTACAGATCTACACTACGACATATCACAGTAATGCATTCCACAACCCTTACAATCTGCAATGTGGTCCTAACATTAGCAATGAATGTGTAATATGGAATCCTATGTTACGACAGCAAATATGGGGAATACATACCTTCACAAACACTGGAAGCATATGTGTGCATACACTCCAGATAACATATTGTGGAAGCAGCTTTTGAGGTACTGACAGCATGCATTCTTCATGAGTTTGGACCTTCCAGCAAGTACAGGTACTCAATGTCACAGCAAGAAATGGTTTGCTGTCCAAGAAGTTTGGCCATCAAATGTGCCCACTTACCTGCAACAGAGGCAGCTGTGGCTTGTACACATCTTACAAGCATGGAATGGATCCCATACCCAACAGGTAGCACCCAGGAGTCAGATATGTAGCCTTACCTCACCATTGCATATACCATGGCAAACAGTGCAGACAGTCATGTATGTGGCAAAGATGTATGGGACAGAATTAATGCAGAAAATAGCTGCCTAGTAACATGCCGCAACACTGAGGGAGTTGCAGGAATGTCTAGCAAGTACTTGGTTGTGCAGTACTCTGCATAAGTGTGGCCCATGGGTTAGGGTACTCAGATGGGACAGTTATACCACAGGAAACATCAGTCAGGCCTCTCTACAGGTAGCATATGCATAACAGCAAAAGTCCCCAAAAGGCATGCATTGCAATGTGTACTGGTGTACCAAGACCACGTTGAAAACCTACAGACAGTATCAATTAAGATACATGTGCTGCACAACCAACACCTCACCCCACCTCAGGCCCACCATCCCCATCTCTACCTTGCTGGTGGCAGTGTACACCTGTATGATTGCCATCCATTAGCAGGGACTGGGCTGGGACATTGCAAAATGACACACGTGTAGGCCATAGTGGTCAAGCATCTGCAAAAAGTCTGAGGGTGGGGAGGGGGTGTCATCCTGAAATACAACAGTGCACTGAAGCAGAGATCCAAAGCTTGCTAAGAATGGCTGTACCTGCACATAGTCAAGGTCATGAATTGTGGCAAACATAACCCTGCCTCCACAGCAATAGTGACGGCACTGTGTGACCTCCAAGGGCTGTACACATGAGTTGACCTTGCAATCATGCAGAGTTGGGGGACATTTGAGTGACCAAATACTGGTAAATGCAGATGGCCCATGCAAGTATACCCCTTCCAGGAATAGAGACTGCTGTAGTACAAATAACAGTAGATGCTACAAACCATCATGATAAGGGTGTGTACACATATGCACCCACAAATTGTATGCATCTCAATCAGCATCTGCACAATTAACACATTTGTTTGATACTGCATTTGATTGCAGAGGTCATATGTCACATACCAGGTTCGTGTAATGTTAACATATGCAGTAATGTGGCCCCATGGCATATCAAGGAATAGAGCATCTTATCAATAAGGGCGTGTACACTCCCCATAGCCACGGTAAGGTTTAAAGGTTGTCAGTGTAATTGTATTTTATTGGCCATATTGGCACTGCTGCTGATGAGATCTGTAAATCAGACATCAGGCATTCACAAATGACATCTGTCCACATATCATCTCAGGTATGTGTCGGACAAACACATAGGGGATTTGAGCAACAGAGCAAACATAACTGACACACATATACACACTCAGCAATGGTGTGTACACCTGTGAGGTATGGTGCACACTAAATGCCAAGGTGCCGAACAGGTGCACAGCAATACTGTGTACATGGGTTCAGTGTGTTCCAGGGGAAGGGCCATCACCTACTAACATAACCCATGCATCACAGAGATGTATAATGTTGCTAGCAGGGATTGACTATAGCTGGACTGCATGCTGTTGAGTGCCATATGTCATGTATTTTGACAGATGGGTAATGAGAGGCCTGTGTGTAATATATTTGTGCAACCTCACCTGTAAGTGTGTGTGTGTGTGTGTGTGTGTGTGTGTGTGTGTGTGTGTGTGTGTGTGTGTGTGTGGGGGGGATTAATTTGTCTGTAAGTGCTATCTGGTGGAGTGGAGGGGGTTGATGTATGTAGAATGTGTGTGTGTGTGTGTCTGTGTGTGTGTATGTGTGTGTGTGTTTGTGTGTGTGTGTCCATGTATGCACATGTGGGAGTGTGGGGTTGTTCATACCTCTCAACTTCCCTTAGAAATCATACAGTACATGGACATGGACAGACACATTAGACGCAAGGAATACATTACTGACATGTAATCTCAGGACAGCTGCTAGTATAATAAAGTCTGCAGCATGAAAGATGCATTGGGAGGAAAAACTAGGCACCAGGGATACTGTTTTAATTGCAATCAGCAGAAAGGTGAAAGAATACACACGCATGCAGCACTAAAGATGCATTGGGGAATTACTAGGCAACACTAGAGAGTGTTTTCACATATTACTGTAGTCCACATAAAAAGTGTATAGAGCAACAGATCTTGCATCTACTGAACAACTGTTAAGTATGACACTTCTGTGCGGGACATTATTGATTGACTGCAGTAGCCCATAACATATGGAGGCCATGCTTAAGATGTCTGGACAAAACCAGGGTAAACACTGGATGACATCAGGGAGTCTTTGAAAACATGATGTCAAACAAGTTAAAGAGTTAATGAAGTAACAGGTCATGTTTTGTGATCACTTTTCTGAGCAATTAGAAGAATGATACATTAATGATTGGTATTATTGACTGTAATTATTCAAGACTGATGCAGGATGTGGAAATTAAGAGACAAAACTAGGGGCATTCTGTAACGTCAGGGACAGGTAAGTAGTATGGTGGAATGTCAGGGTGTGTGTGTGTGTGTGTGTGTGTGTGTGTGTGTGTGTGTGTGTGTGTGTGTGTGTGCGTGTGTGTGTGTACTGTTAAGCAATGACATACAGGTCTTAAAGTGTGTTTCCTGTTTTCCCCTCACAGGTGGCGAGGTGGGTCAGGGTCCCTCCTGCAGGCAATCTGATGCTGGTGTCCATAAAGACACTGAAAATGGTGATAGGTGTGTTGAGGCATAGGAGGGGTTCTCAGGGGCTGAAGCTGCACCATCGTTTCACATCCCACTGTTATCCACCCCATCCCCGCACACAGTCACAATGCCTATACATACCCCATCACCAGTGGCCATAGCTGAGGGGCAGTTGGCAGTTGGTGGCATGGGACAGGACAGTGTGGTATCTATGGCACATGTGTCTGGATACAGCAGCCATAGCTGGATGTCCGTCGGTGTACCATATAGGCAGATGTACAGGAGTGCTCGGAGGGCTGCTGGTCATCATGCCCCTGACAGAAGTGCCACATCTGGTACCACCAGATGCATGTTTCAGGCCAACATGGAGGTGCAGGCACATATGGAATGGTAGGACACTTGCGAAAAAACACTGAAAGTAACAAAAGAACAGATGAGGAGCACTAAATAAATCCCAGTTCTTTATTGTAAGCACTTTCATTCATCCACACTATACTGAAAAAGTTCATTGTATAGTGTGGATGAATGAAAGCATTTACAATAAAGAACTGTGATTTTTTTTTAGCACTCCTCAGCTGTTCTTTTGTTACATATGGAATGGTACACAAGACAGGCTCTGAGGCTGCAGAGAGCTACTCATTCAGCTGTTACTGACAACATCCGTGATCTTGCAGGTGCCTTCTGTTATTTTTCAGAGGTCATGGATAGATGGTTGGGTGAGATGGTGGGAATCCTTGACTGTGGATGTCCGTGCTTGAGCATATGGTGGGTGCGACGGGCACATGGACATAGGCCAACAACACCAACAGCTGTAGGTCAACGTGGACATGTCAGAACACAGAGCTGCTCCTGTAGTGGCAGTACCAGCCACAGCACTGCAGGGGGGGGGGCGCTGTCCACACCACACCACAGCAGGCCATGTGCACATGGCCCTGGCCAGTCCCAAGAGGGACCTGGATCCAGCGGACATATGTCATCATCAGGGAAGGGTACCATATCGTGGCTTGTACCTGGTGGTGCCTGTGGAACCCCTGGCAGGCACAGTTCTTGCCCATGGCCAGAGATGGTGAACTGCATACCCTGCCACATACAGTCTGCAGCTGTCCAACAAAACCCTGTATAGGGCAGCCACCTGGCAGAACTGTGTTCATGCACACACACACACACACACACACACACACACACACACACAATACCAACACAGCTTGGGCAACCCCATACCTACACACACCACATCACCACAGCCAAATTAATAATTAAACCCCCTCACCCACACACCTGGTGTCAAATGTATGGCTCAGCCTAGGTCTCTGGCAAACCAACAACACACACTGTGCATATGATGATACCTGTGTCACATCCCTGTCATCCATAAGATTAATGCAAGGACAGGCTAATATGGTTCTGATGCACAGGCTGACTGCACTACGGTGTACCAATCTAATGCTGTGTAACATGTTGTCAGCAGTAAAGTTTAATGCTTACATGTCAGGAAGTGTAGCTGTCCAGCCATGATGCATTATAGCTGTTATTAACACTGAGTGATTGTGGTCTCCATAATGTATTCTGTTTGTGTTGTAGGTGTCCATATGTCAGCAGGATGATGGTCTGCTGTTATATCCTACAAGGGGTATGGCACTGTGGTGACACCTTGGCTGTGCCATATCCTGTGTACAGGTGAACACATTTCTGTATAACAGCTACTGCATGTGCCACATGATCGATAGGTCTGGGGGTGGTGTATACAGATGAGTGCATGGTGGCTGATGTCAGCAGTCCTTTTACAGTGGACAATGGTAAGTGTACTTGGTGGTACACATCACATGTTTGTGTATAACACACACACAGAGGCTTTGGTGTTGATGCAATACACAGAAAATACTGTACACATGGATGTATGCACCTGTGCAAGGAACCCATTGTAGCCTATGTAATTCCACCAAGGCAGAATAGGCACAACAACACATTGGGAAATAAACAGAATGCTAGTTTAATTTAATGTCATTGATGATGGTACTGGCAGGGTATATGTCCCCTTCCCCAATGTAGTGCAATCCTCAACTCAGTAAACATCGGTGTGCTGGTGTGGATGGCACCCTTTGGAGGGTGAGAGGTGCTGTAGAATGGCAGATGGTGTGATAGACAACTACTTAACCTGTTAACATGAACTGTACAATATTACGGCCAGCTAAGCGGGATGATACACTCAACAGTAACTGCAATTATGGTGGCTGTGTCCACAAGAGCCACACCCAGCTATATATACCAATCCCAGTATCGCTGTACACCTATACAGTGGGGAAGAGGGCATTTACACATCTACCTCTAGTTGTGATGGAATGTATTTCCACAGGATGATACCTGTGCAATGTTAGCATATGGCAGGCAGTTCTCAGACAGATGATCTCCTGGGACATGTATATTCTGCAAATGGAAGTAGATTACTTCTCATTCACATACACTCTTATTTGGCAACACTGGGACTAGAACCCATACCTAGGTATATAGTGCTACTGATGTGTGTGGCCTTAATTCCACACACCACACAGCTTTTAGGATAAGGTGTATTTCAGGTTACATGTCACATGAAGAACATCCTCAGGCCTGTACAGTATGGTAATGGGGGATGTACTGGTTGTGTATGGACAATACATAGTGTGACATAGTGTCATATACACATTGCCAAACACATACCAGTCATACACACATCTGAAAGACCTGGGCTTATCAGTGCTAACTACCTTGTGAGTGTGTCCATTTTGTTACAAATAAGTTGCACACAGCACATGCATAACTGGGCTGGATAGTGTTATCATTTACCTGTGTGGTTGATGGTGACAGTGGTCCCCATACAGTGGAACATGGGATATGTACTGGGGGTACCATGGTGTAAAGACAGTATACCCAGCACCCACACCCCACAGTGGATATTGTATGCACTGAAACCCATGATAACACTCTGACATACCCACCATCACACATTGACCAAGACTGCAATACAACCCCTTGTCTATCCCAAGAGTGCTACTACAGGGATATGGATCTAATGCAGATGCCACAGGGATAGTAGGGTGATGTATTGTCATGGCTCTCCTATGGTCAGCAACATCACTATCCCTAATACTGTGTGGCAAGGCATATTGTATTAGGAGAATGTGGCCTCAGAATGCTGTATCCTACAAATATACACACATGCACACATACACACACTTGCCAGACCTCAGACGGTATCCCATGCCTATCAACCCAGTTGTACAACATTGTTGTGCTGGTACTGCAAGCCCCAGGTAGCCGTTAGGTAGAAGAGTGTAACAAGGTACATGTAATGTCCAGTACATCAGCAGCCACATCTAACTATAGCAATGGGGGTGCGGTGGGTGTGAAGGGCCTCAGGGTATTCTTAACTACAGGTCTACAAACACAGAGACACTGTTATTCTCAGTAATGCACATGTACACATTTGTCAGTATTGGGATCCATTGGTGCAGGTGTTCATAGGTGTGTATGAGACTATTGTCCATGGAGAAATGGGAAGTGTAGGGGATGGTGTGTACAGTGGTGTCATACCACCTGCCATGTACCAGCAGGCCATCTATGAACAAATACCACAGGGGTGATTCTCAGGGTGAGAGTTACATGCAACAGCCAATCATCTGGTTGCCTCTTCCAGAGGGCCAGTGAGGTGCTCCAGTTGACATGTATGCAACATGTATTACATAACATGGTCAGTGTCTGTCTTGGAGACCTGTACCCAAGCTTGTTCTGTTAACTGTGGTAGTGTAGTTGAGGTATCCATGGCATGTGGTATGTACAGGGTGTGGATTCCTAGCTGTGGCATTCATTACACAGCTGGGAAGACATGCCAGTGTCAGTCAAGCATAGATTGCCTGTAGGTAGACAAGATGGATACCTGACATCTCCACATCTGTACAGAGGACAGACAGACATCAGCTAGCCAACTGGCTATGCATTAGGATGAATGTGCTGACAGATAGACATCTGACACCGACAGGTATGCCATTACTACATGACAGCAGCCCTCACTGACATGTGCTATACACACAGTAGTCTACAGTTAATTTCCACATGTCAGATCAATATCTAGTAGGAAATATTTAATGAGACACAGCTCACACACCAGGAACATGACAGTGAGGACTCAGAGTCCATCTCTGCATGCAGGGGTGTTTGGTTCCAGTACTACAATCTGAAATCTACTCTTACTTGGGGAAGCACTGTCAACAGTAGTAACATAATGATAGACTACATGCCAGTGTGACTGCATATAACCTGGGATACTACCCATGTATGTAACACATTCAAATGGAAAAGAGTGTTGTACAAGCCATATATATATAATCAGGTGTCCCAGACAGTAGACTTACACCCCTTGTTACTGTAATGACAGCACATAGATGCATGTTATGTACATCACATTAAATACACTTATTAAATATGTCATTACCCTGCTATCAGACTGGAATGTGAGCACTGCTTAACAGGGCTGAGCCATGCTTAGCAGGTTTCAGCATTGCTGCAATATAAATGTTAAGCGGATTTGTGCACTGGTAAGCAAAGCCTACATGGTGTAAGCACCTGCACATTTAACTATATGTTAGCAGTGCTTACTGTCATGCAAACCCACGCAAACCCACTTAAAGCTGCGCAAAACTGCCTTAAGCACTCTGTATCCAACAGCGCTTGTTCTGCCCAGCAACAAAATAAACAACCCTTGCAGGTCTTGAACCCAGGACCCTGTACACTATAATCACAGCAGTTAACCACTAAGTCATCACAGCTGTGAAGATAGTTGTTTTTCTAATATATCTGTCAGTACACATACTGAATAGTATTGAACTGCTATTGAATTGCTATGACTTCTACAATAGCGTAGTACTAGTTAGTGATATTACTGTGGAATCATGTATGTTGTTATATCTACATATACACATAGATAAATACAGTGTGATACATCTGGGAAGGTATATACAACAGTCATGTTTACACATAAGGATATGGATATATATATATATATATATATATATATATATATATATATATATATATACATATATATATGTATATATCTAGGAGTATTGATGGAGAGTTCAATAGTCCGAATCCACAATCACACTTTAACGAAAGTGCTTTTACCGAAAAATCGCTTTCGTTAAAGTGTGTTAAAAAAAAAAACAATAAATCTACCTTTATGCAGGGGGGCAAGTCCCCCTGCACCCCCCTATGTGGGTGGCTGTGTCCCCCACACCCCCCACTTTAATATTCTCACTCCGAGATCGCACTACAGTGAGGAAAAGGGAATATTCCCTTATCCGCACTGTAGTACGATCTCTGCAACAGTAATTCCCCCACTACTCCCTCTAGCTGCAGGCATACTTTAGCAAAAGTGCTTTTCAGTAAAAAGCACTTTTGTGGAAGTATGCCCGGCTGTTTGTGCTTCAGTGAAAAGTTCCTTCGGGGATCAGTACCGATCCCATATATACATATGTAGATATATGTGTACATGTACATACACATATATATTCATATATAAGTATTTATATATATCTGTATATTGTGTTTTATATATATATATATATATATATATATATATATATATATATATATGGTGATATATAGATTTTTTATATATATATATATATATATATATATATATATATATATATATATATGTGTATATCATATATGATATATATATTATATATACTATCTATATATTATATATATATATATATATATATATATATATATATATATATATATATATATATATATATGTAGATATCTATAAATATATGTGCATATATATCATATATCTATATATATGTAGACATATATAGATATCTATATCTATATATATATATATCTATATATCTATATATATATATATATATATATATATATATATGTGTGTGTGTGTGTGTGTGTGTGTATGTATATATACATATATATATATATATATATATATATATATATATATATATATATATTACTGCATGACATATGTACAAAGGTTGACAGAGTTGTGGCTGGAGGCACAAACACAAGGCCAATATTGACATGTTGCTGTGATAAACTCATACATTTACTGGTGTTACAGGGTTTGTTGTGACATATGTCTTCTGAGGGATATGAAGTCAATAACTCTCATGGCTGTCACCATGTGCTGACTGCAGTCCTCAGACTATGCTACTGCATTTCTAAAGATAGGAAATGTGTGAGTAACACAACACATGTAAGACTCCAAACACTGGCCAGTCTGCAGATAGCCCTACAGGTGAGTGTTTCCTCAACCACATAACACCGTCATGACAGGTATTAAATAATGTAGACCAGCCATATCCACACAAACCCTGTTAAACCAACAGTATTTCAAATGTAGAAGAGCAAGACTTACATTCTGTACTCATGTCTGGAACATCTCCCTCCTGTTTGTTGGCCTGTCTCCACAGTGTATGTTGTAAGAGGTATATCCCACTACCCTCTGTGTTGTTTGCCAAACTCCGACATGAAGTCTTGCTCACAGTGAATGATAAGGTCCCACATGATGTTCCTAGTTTTAGGAATGTGTTTCCATTTAATTGGCTATGGTAATGTTACCACAGCTGTTCCACATGCAAGCTAGTGGGGGACTGCAATTCATACACAGGCCATCAGCTGATCATGAGCATGACTTACAAAACACAAACTGCTGCCTAAGCAAAGCAGGTGTACTTTTCCACATCTACCAGAGAGGGAGTGAGAGAGACAAACAGAGACAAAGTAAGGAAGGAAGGGGGTAGGGGAGTAAGAGCTAAGCATGCTTGTGTCACACACTTACCAGAATGAGGTTTCAAGTCCCTGCCTGACTATGTATTGTGATTACATTTTTATGCAGTTATTGCATGAGCCACAGAGCTCACATGTTGGAGAGCTGTCCAAAGGTATATTTGAAGGTGAGTGACATCAGCAACAGTGGTAAAGGTGGGATTAGGCAGGTGTAGTACATGTGCCTGTCCACAAAAGCAGGTGTCAAGTATGACACAGCCACACTCTCTCAGGGGCTCACACACATTATCACAGTTGGCAGGGTCAGGATTAGAATTCCTAACTAGTTTGCTACACTACAGTGTTATGCAGGTATCACATGCACCACAGAGGTTATCAGGCTGATATATGGGCAAAGGGTATGTCAGTGTGACTGACATCAGAAAGCATGCTTCAGTAGGGCAATGAGAGGTGTAGTGAATGTGAATAGCTTCCAAATCATTAAGCTCCACACACACACACACACACACACACACACACACACACACACACACACACACACACACACACACAGACACAGGTTTGCCAGTACTGACATGCATGGGTTCATTGCTTCACAGGTGTGTAGTGAGTGACTGTGCCAGAAGGCTGTACAAGGCTAGGCAAAGGGTATACCTTGGCATCAGGCCAGATGACAATGGTCTGCAGTGTGGCTCAGGGGTGTAGTCCCTGGATTGGTCCACACAGGTGGGTATTGTATTCACCATCCACTCATTTGGGTTACTATTGTGGATGGCCAATGCTGTGCAATGTTTGCCATGTATGTGTTCTATATTCCATAACATGGATGGTGTCTGGGATGTGCACATGTCCCACATGCATGTTTTGTGACATGTGAAAGTGTACCTGGGGTGTCTGGGGCATGTTGTGTGGAGAGATTGTTATCATCTGATGTGGCATTCCTGACCTCATGTGGTGAGAACTGGCAATGGAACTCAGGTTGATCCTGCACCTACACTGACAGCATGATACAGGTATTCACTGGAGTTAGTGGGAGTTGTCCATACAGGGCATGTGTATAAGGCATGGTATGTCCTTTGTGGGTTACATTTGCTGACTCTACAGTTGTTGCAGGTGTCCAGTGTGGGACATAGCAAAGGACCACTGTAAGCAATTATTTGCCTATTGTAGGGATGGAACAGGGTGCCATGTCCTCTGTAGTCCACTGCAATCACATCATGGTTGCTATCTGTGGGCAGTATGCAGGGAACTACCAACATAGTGGTTGATGCCTAGCCAAGTGTGTTTGTGTATGAGACATGGGTGGAGAGTGTTCTCTGGGTAATACAAGGGTTGCCTATATTGTTCCCCAATCCATAATATCACATGTAGGGGTATGGATTGTCTACACCAGCCTCTCTGATGTTAGATATTTGTTGTCCTTGTAAGGTGGACATTTTGACATATAATAGGTCCTCCATATAAGAAATTTGCAAAACCCACCCCACAATGAGTCCTGTTATTACACAATTACAGCTACCTCCACACAGGATACTGATGACAAACACACACACACACACACACACACACACACACACACACACACACACACACACTTGACAGTGCTGAGATTCAAACCCCTACCTAGGTATGTATGGCTACTACAGTGTACTGCATTTATCGCATGCACCATGGAGCTTATAGGGTAATCCTTCCCCAAAGGTATATTTCAAGGTGAATGACATCAGCAGGCTTGCCAAAGTAAGGCAATGGAAAGTGTAGTGACTGTGAATGGCCTCAAAAACATTGATCCCTACACAGACAAACAAACACACACACAGAATTTCACAGTTGGCATGTCTGGGATTAGAACTCTTACCTAACTAATGCATCACACCACAGCATTACGCAGTTATAGCATGAGCCACAGAACTTATAGGACTACGCCTTCCCCAAAGATGTATTTCAAGGTGAATGACATCAGCAGGCTTGCCAAAGTTGGGCAATGGAAAGTGTAGTGACTGTGAATGGCAACAAAAGTATTGATCGCTACACACACACACACACACACACACACACACACACACACACACACACACACACACACACACACACACAGGCTCACAGTTGCCATGTCTGGGATTAGAGCTTGTACCTAACTAGTACATCACACAATAGAATTATGCAGTTATACCATGCACCACAGAACTTATAGGGCTACTCCTTCCCCAAAGGTGTATTTCAAGGTGAATGACATCAGCAAGCTTGCCAAAGTTGGGCAATGGAAAGTGTAGTGACAGTGAATGGCCACAAAAGCATTGATCCCTACACAGCCAGACAGACAGACACACACACACACACACACACACACACACACACACACACACACACACACACACACACACACACACACACACACTCTCTCTCACAGTTGCCATGTCTGGGATTAGAACTCCTATCTAACTAATACATCACACTATATCATTACACCATTATAGCACACACCACGGAGCTGATAGGGCTATTCCTTCCCCAAAGGTGTATTGCAAGGTGAATGACATCAGCAGGCTTGCCAAAGTAGGTCAATGGGGAGTGCAGTGTGTGTGAATGGGCCATAAACCATTCATCTGGAAGCACACACACACAACACTCAGTCTCACACAGGTTTACATTTAACAGGAATTTGTATACAGCTGCTAGATGAATAATGACTTGTACAGTCATGTTACACAGTTATCACAAGCACCACAGACACTATAGTGCTGAGGGATGCAAGAAGCAAATGTCTGCAGTGATTGACATTTGCACATCATGTGGTTTTAGCCAATCAGATGTGTGCTGTGTGGGACAGGCCTCACGATGGGAAGCTCTTTGTCACAGTCTGTCACCCTCTTCCACACATCTATGTATGTGTAAGTCTGGCCTATTATAGTGTCTTGTCCTTGGATATATGTGTGTATTCCTATCCAATGTGTGTGCAAAGCATGACTGGTGTGCAATGTGGAGTGTGTGCACAAACATCTGCGACTGTCAGATATGTATAGTCCACTGTTGTTGCCAGACATGGGCTTCATTTCTGTAAATGTGGGAGCATGCCCAGCATGACCTCCTGTATTGAATGTGTGAAACCATTCCAGGCAGGTTGTACTCCAGTGCAGGGTTTTGTGTTCTACACCTACAGCTAGCAACCTGTTTCTGCAGGATATCTGTAGATCGGTTGACAATATGGGGTCACAATGGGCAAAGGATAGTGGGATACTATAACTAATTGTGTCTGTGCTGCTTCTGCTACATGGTTTTTGTGTTAGCAGAGATATTCAGATATATGTACTGTTTTACACTGTGATCATCAAGTACTGACAGGTATATATATTTGCTTGCAGTAATTTCCTGGGGAACACAAGATGAATGACGCTGTGTCCAGTATTGTGGTCTGCAGCCCACATATTCTTGCACAATCATGCCATTCTGGAGGGGGGAGCTGCAGACACTTGCTGATGGATCTGTGTAAATGGTTCAGCACCTTGGTACTGTGGTGGCTGAGGATCCCATGCTTGCACATCCATCGACATGACAGTATGGCCATATCCTGCTGTGGCCATACCTCACAGCTCTACAGATTCACACAGGTTACCCAGAGGCAGGGATCATATTTCTGGTCATTACCCCTTCACATTGTGTTTTATGAGCAGGTTTGTAGCCACCCATTCCTGTGTTTGCAGGCAGGGATAGTATGTGCACACATCTGAGTTTCAGACTTCACACACTCCATGGCGTCCATGCTTCTACCCCCCCTCTGTTATTCTATCCTCTTCCGAACATTATGCAAACATCATCTGATAAGTATCCCTATGGGTATCACTTCATCCCAGCAGTATTTAGGGATTGGTCCACAGTTCATGAAGTAGGATATAGTGGACATGATACTGGGATTTGTCAACATGGCCTTGCATTTGTGTTCTGTGGACTGTGTTATGTTATTCCTGAGTCCATGAGATAACATACATTGGCAGGACGGGTGAAACACAGGCCTTTGACAGAGGACTGTAGGGCATTTGGTAGTGATACAGGCCATCTGCAGCAGGCCGGTGCATTGTGTCACTCCTACAGTCCCAGACTACAAGCCACTATATTCCCTAGGGTGAAAGGGTAGGTGTGCAAGATGTTAATGTCAATAGTTTCTGTCCTTATTGATCCATTGGTGTGGTTGCTGGCAGGGTGCTGCTTACAGCTAGGGACACACCTGCATGGGACACTCTTCAGCATGCTGCATTCTGTGGCTATTCCCATACTGATGGTGGGGTGAGCTGGGTGCATGTGTGCTATGGAAGCTACTTGCAGCTGACTCACAGATGTATGTGGGGCATTCCATTTATGCTGGCTTGTACAGGGACATCAGCAGTTTCTCAGTACTTCATACCTGTGCCTTTTGTGGTCGGCCAGTGTTTGGCCAGATGACATCAGTATTCCATACTACACAGCCAACTAATGTGCTGCTAACCTGTATGTACAATTTGAAAGGTGTGTCCATTTGACAGTAACATTTTATACACTCTCTGTCTAGGGTACTTCCACCTGTGTACTGTTTGTATGTCTGGGCCCACATTCATGCCATGTCCATCTTTCAGACGGTAACAGATATTACATCCGAACAATTAGTATGGATTACTGCTGGAATGTGTCTTGCTGGGATGCATTGTGTTTGGCACTGCAGCTGTGAGAACTTGGCCCTGTCATCAACAGTACTGGCCACTGACCACCAGGACACAATCCTCCATGCCTACATGCTGAACACTTTCACACAATATACACCACACACCAACCTAACACACAGAGCCCTGCATATTGTACATGTGCTACAATCTATCCTGCTACTTTGGCCAGCTCAGGTAATCTGTGCTCCACTGTTATTATACCTACACATACGTGTTACCACATTTCTACATAGGATTGTTGGGGGGGCAACTGTAAACATTTGCTATGACTGTACTAGTATTTCAGGTACTCCATTTCATTCTGTATTCTAACCTATCATGCAGACTAGAAGGATATCAGTGTACTACAGTTCTTAGGCTTTCTTGACCTACATTTCAGTTTCAGACTTCTTACCCTTCAGAACTAACACACCAATGCCTGACCTGTTGTAGTCTGTCTGTGAAGGTCTGGTGGGGGGGGGGTGTTCTCCATAGTCATCAATCAGAGGCCTTAGCACAGCCTTTCTTTGTGTTTGTCTACACCTGTCCTACTGGCTGAGACTGTTGTTGGGTATGTGAGCCTCACTGACATGTATGTGTGTGTCTTATGGACACACATTTGGCCAACCACATGTCCTGCAGTGTAGTACTGCCTACTATGTAGGATTTCATGCTGCTGATATAGGTGTCTACTATCTGCTGGCATCCCATTCAGCCACCCGATTCCCTAACATGCTCACATCCATACCATAGATACAGGTAGGAGAACATACTACTACATTCAGCAATTGATAGTGAGCGTGACTTACCTTGTGGCTGTGCCAGTATTGAGGATGGCGCTGGAAAGCTGACTATGTTGGATGCACATAGTACACTCCCTATACATGGTTAAGCACAGGTAGTGTCATGTTTGGCATACCTTTTACTGTATGTGCGAGTCGGAGTGAGGTGTCATTCCCTGGGTTCCTACCATGTCAGTGTATGTGCTATGCAGTGCCTCTTTGCCAAGGCCTGAGCATACTGGTCACGCCTCCTTCTGCCTACTGGGACAGGCTCAGGTTGCTCCTCCTCTGAGTCACTCTGTGCCTGTGCAGGCCTTGGCAATGGTGGGGGGCTGTGTGGCCCTGCTCCATGCTGTTCCTCCTGCAGCTGTTTCCGCAGGATCATATTGTGTAGCATGGCACATACAATGACAATTTGGGTACATGTAGCTGGTGAGTACTGCAAGGCTCCACAAGATATGTCCAGGCACTGGAACCATGACTCGAGCATCCCAAACACATGCTCTATTATGATTCTGTTCTGTGCGTTTGCCTCATTATGGAGTACTTGTTTGGGTGTGTGTGCATTTCTAATGGGTGTCATCAGCCATGGTTCCAGTGCATAACCAGCATCACCCACTAGGTGGCCCTATGAGATGTCCCCATTGGCAAATCTCTGGTACAGCTGCTTCATATGCCAGATGTGGGAGTCGTGATAGCTTCCAGGGCTGCCAGCACACACATTCATTATAATGTCCTGGGTGGGCATCACACATGACCTGTCATTTGATGGAAAGGAAGCTCTTGCAGTTTATGTAGACTCTACCCTGCTCACCGGGTGGTGCTTTGATGTGTATGTGAGTGCAGTCTATAGCACCCACTACCTCAGCGTATTCTGCTATTTGGTGGAAGAGATGCATATTGCTGGTCAATGCCTCATGGGTGTTGAGGAAATATATGTGCTCACCGGTATTTGCTGACATGGCATCCAGGAACTGGTGGAGTACCCTGGATGCTGATGCCTGTGAGATCCCCATGATATCCCCAGTTGGCCTTTGGAAGATACCTGTGGCTAGTATTCTTAAGCCTACACATACCTTGGTATCCACTGGGATGCGTTCCTCTCTTTTGGTTCTGTGTGTGAGGCATGGCCGGCACAGCTCAACAATTGGCTGTAGAATGTCTCTGTCCACCCTATCGCGCTCCACTATCTCCAGCTCATGTAGCCCCTGGTAGGTTACCCTGGGTCTGTACACTTTTCTCCTTCTCCTCACTGTGAGTTGGTCATCAACATTCTCATCATCACCACCCTCAGCCTCTTCCACATGTTGATTTATGAGCGTGAATGCAGCCCCTATCAATTTGTTGCTTTTGTTAGGTAAAATGTCCCCATTTGTGTACACCAGTGGTGGAGAGGTTGTGGGAAAAACCAGAGTGAAAGGTCTTTGCATAGTTTATAGTAGTGTGCTGGGCTACTGCCTGTGTAATTGGCTGAATCTGATACATTTCACCTGCCAGTTATGCTAGTTCTCCTTGATTACCTTCCTACTGCTGTTTTCCCTTCCCATTGCCTTCCTGTTTAAGCCCAGAGGTGCGCCATGCAAACCCAGTGCTCACATGTGAACGGAGCTGCTATTTCCTGGTTTAATTTATTTTTTCTTTAAACCCCGGTGCGTGGCACACCCCCCCGTTTAGGCAATGTAAAATGTGCTTGGCAGCTTCAGACACACCCCCTTCCTTAGCTCTGCTAGGCTAAGGGCAAACCCGAGCCACAGAGGGTTCAGGCACCTAGGCAGCGAGAGATTTCCCTGTGGTACATTTGACTGGGGACACATGGCTGAAGTGACATTCAGCTGCAGAGAAATATGGCTGTTTGCAAATTCCCTGTGGGCAAAGAGAAGCACACACTGCCATACTCACAGCTTTAATAACCAAATGCACAGGGGGAAAACATTGTCCATGGTCCCCACGTGAACATGAGACAGCAGGCAATATGGCAGGCATCAGCAGCAGGCTGGCCAGAGGGCATGTCAGTGACAGCAAAAATGCAGTGCACAATGGGCAGTGCCTTTATAACTGGAGTGTGTGGACCACTACCCCCTTCACAGTGTCTAGGGAACATTACCTAAAATGCGTACTGGAGCATAAATGTGACTACAGTAGCCTGCAAGATTTCCTGCATGCTGTAGCACACTTCTACATGTTGTAGTTACATAAGCATGTACTATACACTGAGCACAACACTCATTACTTCTTCTGCCGCCATGCATTTGGTTATTAAAGCTGTGAGTATGGCAGTGTGTGCTTCTCTTTGCCCACAGGGAATTTGCAAACAGCCATATTTCTCTGCAGCTGAATGTCACTTCTGCCATGTGTCCCCAGTCAAATGTACCAGAGGGAAATGTCTCACTGCCTAGGTGCCTGAACACGCCACAGAGCTCCAGTAAGCTTACAGTATGCCTGACACACCCCTCTGTAATGTCAGCTAACTCTTAGGCTTGCACCATGGTTTTCTTGCACCTACACGGTTGGGTGCAGGCTAGCCACGAGGGAGTGATTCAGTATCATTCCCCTCATTTGCATAGGATTGCCTGCTAATGCCTAGTTACAAGTCTGACACTGAGCCTTCCCCTTTAGCAACCAGTATTCACTGGCCTTGTTGTCTTCTGCCTGCCATTGACTATAATGGCAAAACTGTGATTTTGCAGAAAAAGCATTTTTCAAGGTTTTAGTTTTATTTTTGGGCCGATCCCATTTGCATGCTGCTGCCCTATGCTTAAAAGGCTGAAATTGTCCAAAAAAAAAAAAAAAAAAAAAAAAGTTATTTTAAAACAGTTTTCCATGCCAATGGCCATATATTTTACTATTGGCATGCTTTCCACATTATATACACCCTTTATTTGAAGCTGTCATGGTTCCATTTTGTAGTTTGCAGATTCTGCAGGTTACACTAATCCTGCACGGACAGCTGCCAGCTTCCTGGATCACTAATGCACCTCATTTGCATGGTTTTTACCTGCAAATGGGGTTATTAGCATACAGGAGCAGTGTCCATGCAGGAATAATGCAGGAGCGCTCATGCACGTCCTGGGACCTTGTTCCTGGATCTCTTAGTGGCCATATTGCCTCAGCAGCTCCTGCACTATTCCTGCATGCCGTGCAGAGCTTGCTGAACCTTGGGGATAGTCTATATGGTATTTTTGCTATGCTATTCAATTCCTTGGAAAAATCTTTCTAATATTGATAGATATGCATTCATACTGCATGGATATGTTCACTGTGGACTTTGCTACTTTATATAAATACTGAACAGATGAAAAAAAGCTTTAGCATACACGATATTTCAGATTTGATAGTGTCTGATAAGTGGATTTGTTTCAGTGCTGTAGAATTTGCACATTTATAAAGAGAAGTTGAATTTTTTTTAACAACTTTTTATTTGAGAGAAGTTGAATTTGTCATGCAGCTAGTGACTTGTTTTTTTCTAATGGCCTGGCAGAGTGCTCTGCAAACACAGAAGTAAGGAATGTAGAAAATGAAAGGTAAGAATGTAGAAATAAGTCTAACACTGCTATTGTTTAGATAGTAACTTGTCTCTAAATGATAGCAGATTTGTTTCCAATAAAGACTGAGAATCTTGTGTTGCAAGATTTGAATACAAACATCTAGAGGAAACAATGGGTTCAGAAACAGATTTCATATGAGCATACACGACTGAAATTGTACACCTCAAAATTAAGTATTTGTGAAGGACTATGGCCACTTCCCTTAACGCCTTCTGAGAGTCACTGAGAGTTGTTTAGAACTTGCATCTTATACTATAGTTATTAGTCATGTTTTATCTATCAGGAGGCATGCTGACAAATCTGAGCAATATTCACAGATAATTAACTAATATGCACACCTGCTAAAGAGACAGACATGCCTTTGAGCAGTGCAAAGATTCTCACATGTTTTTGACAAGAAACATCTGCTATACATATGAAAACTCCAGCTGTGAATCTTGTATCTGACATGTGATAACAAACACTTTGAAGAATCCTTACCTGTGCTTTTCTGTAACTGAAGACAGTTTTCAGAAAAGTTATATTTCCCTGTTGCCATGCCACACATGAAAGGCATCTAGCCAACTTATCTAAATGACTGGGTTAGTTTAAAACCTTTTTTTCCTCCAAAAAGTGCAAGAATGTGGCTTGGTTTCATTAAAGGAAAACTCCACCCTCTCTTGCAGTTTAACTCAATCTTTAGGTTTCTTTTCCCCCTACAGTATGGTTCCAGCATTGTGTATGCACCAGAAACTTGCTTGTATTTTTTAAAACTTTTATTTCCTTGCATTGGAGTCAAAGGAAGGGAAAGCCACCTACTTTTTTTTTAAACTCAGCTTATCACATACTTTGCAGAGAAATTCATCTCCATGCTGCATGACATATTATAAACACAGTTAAATCTGTAGTTTACCCTTTTGGGTACTGCTGTCAATCTTAGATGGGTAATTACTCCTGCTAATGTCAGGAACACATCAGCTGATATAAAAAAAGACAGAAAGTTGTGGAATTGTTTCCAGTGTTTCTATTGCAAAGGGGAGGAGAACTCAACACTCCCCTTTCATAGCAAAACAAAGCAATTAGATCAGTCAGGGGTTTAAAGGCAATTGTCAACTCTTCTGACAAATTTACATAGACAGCAACACAGTGTTGAAATTCTAAGCTTTAAATGTTATTTCTAATAGTCTATGTTAAGATAACTTGAGTAGTAGCAAAGATTTCTGTGACATTTAGAGAAAAGTCAGTAAATATTTTTTCTTGTAAAGTATAAATGCATTTACCATTTTAAGCCCCCCCACACACCCACAGGCCAGAACTGAAGAAAGAGAGTCAGGTGGCAACCTTATCAACTAGGTGCACTGATACTGTTCATAAAAAAAAGGTCTTTTTGTAAGAGATTCCCACTGACTGAGTCAGACCTTGCATTGTCAGGGAGCAACCATAATACAGGTTCATAGGTAAGTACTAGGCTATCTGCCCAAGGGCATATGTAAGCCTAGCCAGAATGTGTTGGCTTTTGATGCCCCCTTAGATTAGTTCCTTGTGCCTCTGTCCAGCAGAGACATTAGTTCTCTGTGCCTCTGTCCAGCAGGGCCACTGCAGTGATCCCCGGGGTAAATTTTCTGTTTCCCATCCACTCGTCAATGTTTCTCTTGAAGAGTGTTAGTGAGGGGCTCTGCCTAATGTAGATTGGAATCCTGTTCCAAAGCATGGGGGAGTCTCTGGGACAGGAATCTATCCCTCCAGCATGTCCTATTTTTCATTGTGGTGAGGTTTAGATCCCTAGAGCGTGTGGATCTCGGGATTTGTTTTTTTTAGGTGGAGCATGTCCATCAATTGTGGGTTGGACATGGCCTTGTATGTCAGGCAGAGATCACCTCTGAGTAAGTGGTATGCAACCAAGTACAGCTGGAGTTTCTTCAGTCGGGCTGCATAGGGCATCGGTTTGAGGCCAGTAATCCTCTTGGTGAGGTACTTCTGTGGTCTTTCCTGCTGTTGTAGGTGTCTTGTAGGGTACATCCCAAATGGGGCATTGTACTCTATGATGGGTCTGATGAGTGATGAACAGAGGGGCACAATAACCTCTTTTGTTCTAGATGCAAACCCTTTTGTGATTAGGTGGGCCACATAGAAGGATTTTCTAACCACCTTGGCAATATGATTATCAAAGGATAGATTACTATCTACTTCATAGGTTCATAGGTTAATAGGTTGGAACTAGGCAATTAGTCCTAGGGCCTATACAAGCCTAGCCATAACAATTCCCTGGAAATTTCTTCCCGCAATATTTACTTCCCTGGATCCCTGTCTAGCAGGGTGACTGACATGATCCCCAGGGTGAATTTCCTATCTCCCATCCAATCGTCAAGGTTCCTTTTGAAGAGCGCCAAGGAGGCGCTCTGCTTGACATGTATGGGCAGTCTATTCCAGAGTATGGGGAGTCTCTGGTTCAGGAACCTACCCCTCCAGCATTTTTGTTCATTGTGATGTCAAGGTTTAGATCCCTGGAGCGTGTGGCTCTGAAGGATTGGGATTTCTTTAAGTGGAGCATGTCCAACAGCTCAGGGTTTGACATGGCCTTGTATGTTAAGCAGAGATCGCCTCTGAGTAGACGATATGCCACAGAGTATAGCTGAAGTTTTTTTAGATGGTCAGTATAGGGCATCTGCTTTAGGCCTGTGATTCTTTTAGTGAGGTATTTCTGTGGCCTTTCCAGCTGTTGCAGATGTCTTGTGAGGTACATACCAAATGGGGCGTTGTACTCTATAATGGGTCTAATGAGGGATGAGTACAGTGGGACAATGACTTCCTTTTTTTTGGATGAAAAGCCCTTAGTGATGAGGTGTGCCACAAAGAAGGATTTCCTGACATTTGTGGTGATGTGGTTATTGAAGGTGAGACCACTGTCCACCTGTGTCCCAAAGTCTCATCACACTTTCGGTGTTTAGTGTATTGCCACCTATGTGGTAATTCATGGGTACATGTTTTTTCACAGAGGGGATAACTATACATTTCTTGGCATTAAGCTTGATCCCATGGCTCTGGTACCAGGCATCTGATTCTGTAAGGGCCTTTTGTAGAATATCCACATCATTTGAGGATTCAGTAATGGCTCCCAGTTTGCAGTCATCTGCGAACTTTGTTAGCCAGAGTCCCTTAGTGTTAGCCTGTACTTCCGAGAAATAGATGCCAAACAAGAGCGGTCCCAGGACTGAACCCTGAGGTACTCCACTTGTCTCTTGTCTGGAGCTGGATTTGGAGTCAGCTACTTTTACAGTCTGGGTTCTGTCAGTAAGCCAGTTGGCAACCCATCGAGTGACGTAGGGATTTATACCCAGATTAGTAAGTTTATCTATGATTCCAGAGTGGGGGATGGTGTCGAAGGCCTTGGCGAGGTCCAGATAGGCTGTGTGGACCATCTTACCCTCGTCCATAGCTCTAAAGACTGATTCAAAGAAGTCAATCAGGTTCAGGAGACAGGATTGGCCCTTCACGAACCCAAAATGGGTGGGGTCCAGTGTTTGAAGGTTGCCAATGTCTTTGTTTATAAGTTCCATGATAATGCGTTCCATGCCTTTGCAGATCAGGCTCATCAGACTGATGGGATGGTAGTTCCCGGGATCCAAGGTGGATCCCCCCTTGTGGAGTGGGATAACTGTAGCTGTGAGCCAGTCAGTGGGCATGAAGCCTGAGGTGAGGCTATGATTAAACATGACACTTAGGTGAGGTGCCAGTTCATTTTGTAGTTCATGTAGTACACAGCCCGGGATGTCATCTGGTCCCATGGATGCTGTATTTTTAGCTTTGGAGACTGCGGTTTCTACCTGTGTGGCCATAATTACCAGAATTTGGCAATCTTTTGGTATTGAGATGGGCCCTTTAGGGGGTGAGAGGGGGGTGAAGTTTGCACTAATCGATCTGCCAGGATATTAGCAATATCCTTGGGATCAGTGTATTTAATGCCATTCTGTTGTAGCTGAGAGCATATCTGAGCATTGCCATTTAGATTCTTGACATAACTATAGAATGCCTTGTGGTTGTCTTTAGAATTTTTGACAATTTTATTTTCGTAACTAGCTTTGGAGGATTTTATGAGGGATCTCAGCTTCTTACTGAGGCTGGTAAGGGAATTTTTTGCATCCTGGGATTTTCCTCTTTTCTGCAACAATTTCTTTCTTCTGTTGTATAGTTTGTTTATGGCAGGGGATCACCAGATTGGCTTCCTTTTTTTGGAGGAGAGCATCTTGGTTCTATTTGGGATGGCACGATTCATGCACTAGTGGATGTGCTCATACAGTGCCTTAGTGTAGGATTCAGCAGTCGGACTTTCAGCTCCCATCTGCATGGGTGTCATGAAGTTTGTCACTTCTGATCTGAGTAGCATGAAGTTGGCTTTGGAGAAGTTTTTTTACAGAGGTTTCCTTACTGGGGGGTGGGAGTGGGATGTGGATGTCAAGGGTTATTTACTTATGGTCAGACCTAACCAATGAGGGGGGACCACTGGTGTGGAGCATCTATCTCCCATGTTGGTAATGACCAGGTCCAGGATATTGGAGCCCCTGGTGGGACAATGGATTAGTTGATCCAGGGTGTTGGAATTTATGAATTCCAAGAACCACTGGGAAAAGGTGTTGGTACCCAAGTGTTTTCCCAGTTAATGGCAGGGTAGTTGAAATCACCCAGTATTGTGATGTTTGGTTGTATCTTAATATTGTCCAGTATGTTTAGAAAGGTGTAGTGAGAATCTTGGGACATGGTGGGAGATCTGTAGCAAGCTACAATTTGGATTGCAGTCTTACCTAGTGTTAGTTGCACCTGGAGAATTTCAGATGCATTGTGTTGGGCAACCAGCCTGGAGGTGTGAGTATCCTTGGTGAATATGGACACTCCTCCACCTTTAGTGTTTTGGTCTTGGTTTGGTGGCTGGAAAGTGTGGTAAGAATTGTAGCCTGGTATTGCAGTTGTGCTCTCTGGAGCCTTGAACCACATCTCAGTTACTGCACAGATATCGATGTTCTCCATTTTTAGGAGTGTTTCGAGACAGTGCATTTTGAGGTTTAGACTTCTAGCATTGAGCTGCATTACCTTCGGATTTTGCATGCTTGTATCTGTTACGGTGGTGGTTTTGTACTATGAACCTTGCCTAAAAAAGGCACTATAGGGGTGGTGAGAGCTTTAACCAGTAACCTGAATCCCAGGGGTGACAGGTGCAGACCATCTCTGGCAAAGTATCATGGTTTGGCGATCATGTCGTCCCAGGCAGACAGATACTGGATCCCCTTTGAATGACACCAGAAGCTTAGCCAATTGTTGAAGTCAATCATTTTGTCCTTAAACTGTGGTATCATTCTGGGTGAAGGCAGGATGCTACTCAGGGCTAGGGTCATACCTGCCTGGGCCACATGATCTGACAGCTCTTCCATGTCTCTTTTCATGTAGTCCAGGGAGGTACATCTCAAGTCATTCACTCCAACATGGACAATGACAGAGTCGTATTTGTACTTGTTGTGGAGTGACTTGAGTGCGTGCATTATGTGGTGGATCCTGGCACCGGACAGGCAGCTGACTGTAATTTTCTCCTTGTTCAGCCTGGTGAGTGAGACATCAGTGTGCCTGACTACAGTCACCTATGACTAAAGTGATGAGTACATTGTCTTGCCTTAGGGGCTGTTGTTGGGTGGCACATTGGTGTTGTGAGCTATGTATCACTTTGGTTGTGACTGGTGTTTGTTTGCATTTCAGCTTCGGAGGCCCTTGTTGCTTGGGCAGGTTAATGTTAAGGGCCCCCATATATGTGGGTTTAGTGTTGCTATGTGTGGATGTTGATGGTGTGGGTTTTGAAGAGCTATGTGTTGCTTGAGGTGTAGTGCAGGTGTTAACCTTCTCCTCTTGACTGTCTAGCCCAATCTTGGCTGGAGAAAGCTTTGCTTCCAGTTTGGCTATGTAAGTGCATCTCTCGCAGGTTGTAGTGTTGGGTAGTAGGAGGAGAGGGCTGTCTGTGTACATGAGGCAGTTGCTGCATTGCCCCAGTATGACCAGATTTACCAGGTGGACAGGAGAAATCACTGGAAGCTGACCCTTGGACATGCCTGTTTAGGTGCTTTTTTGTAAAGTACAAGAGCTGTTTTCCCTTACCTTTGCAAGGCACTTTGCAATCATAGGCTGTTTAGTGCCTACAATTAATTTCTCCTTATTAACAAGGAGAGTTGAGTGCTTGTATCAGTTTAAGGCTTCCTAGTGCTTTCCAGCAGGTTCTAAAGTAAGTGCTAGTCACAGGGGTTCAGATTTTAGTGCTACTACTGAGAAACCAGCTAGTTCTAAGGGAGAATTTGAAGAGCAGACTTTCTGGCATCTGGAATAGTTTAACCGTAGCCTGGCGTTGCTGCATGATGTGAAAAATGTGCAAACGCGCGTTTTTAAGTCAGAAGGTTGAATGGGATAGCAATCAGCCCAAAATGGCTAAAACTACAATTTCAGAGCTAGAAATCACTCCTCTAGTGTCAGACAGGTAGTACAAGTACAGTACTTGGATCCACATATCCCTTATTTCATTTTCTGTATTTAGGGGACTACCACATATGTGGTAGTTCGCTGGTACTTTGTTTTTTTCCAAAGGGATTGACTATGCACTTTTTGGCATTTAGCTTGAGGCCATGATTTTGACACTAGGTATCCGTCTCAGTGAGACACTTCTGGAGGATCCCTGTATCAGTCGGAGAGTCAATTATGACTCCCAGTTTGCAGTCATCTGCAAACTTGGTCAGCCATAGTCCTTCTTTGCTTGCCTGTACCTCTGAGAAGTATATACTGAACAGGAGGGGTCTCAGGATTGAGCCCTGGGGGACACCACTTGTAACCAGTTTAGAGTCAGACCTAGAGCCTGTAACTCTCACTGTGTGGGTTCTATCCATGAGCCAGCTGGCAACCCATCTCGTGACGTAGGGGTTTAAGTTCAGGCTGGTGAGCTTGTCTATAATACCAGAATGGGGAATGGTATCGAAAGCCTTTGTGAGTTCTAGGTAGGTTATGTGGACCTCTTTTCCCTCATTTAAAGCCTTGGTAACCGTCTCAAAGAAGTCCACCAGGTTTAGGAGGCATGATCTGCCCTTAACAAAGCCAAACTGGGTAGGGTCCAATGTTTTGAGGTTCCCAATGTCTCTGTTAATGAGTTCCATGATGATGCACTCCATAGACTTGCAGACCAGGCTAGTCAGGCTTATAGGGCAATAGTTCCTGGGGTCCGTTGTGGCTCCATCTTTGTGGAGTGGGATAACTGTTGCTGTGCGCCACTCTATGGGCACATAGCCTGTAGAGAGGCTGAGTTTGAACAGTGTGTTTAGGTGACGGGTTAGTTCATTTTGGAGTTCGTGTAAGTCACAGCCTGGGACACAACCCGGTCCCATTGAAGCTGTGTTTTTGGCTTTGGATAGGGTGTTCTAATCTGTGTGTCAGTGATTGCCGGGGCTCTACATTCTTCTGGTATGGTTATGGGCCCTTTAGGGGGTGAGAGGGGGATGAAGTTTGCACTAAACCTGTCTGCCAGAATGTTGGCAATATCAGTCGGTTCAATGTATTTTGTGCCATTCTGCACTAACTCAGAGCAGATCTGAGAGTTTCCACTTAGGTTCTTGACATAGCTAAAGAATGCTTTGTGGTTATAGTTGGAGTCTGCAGGTGTACATAGAGTGCCTTTGTAAGGGATTCAGCAGCTTGGACAGTGTTGTCCTTTAGCATGGGGGCTGTGAACCTTTCCATCTTGGGCTTAAGTAATGTGAAGTTTGCTTTTGAAAAATTTTTCATGGTGGTTTCCTTGACTGGGGGTGGGGGTGGAATGTGGATATCCAGAGTGATTAGTCTATGGTCTGATCTAACCAGCGAGGGGTTGACCTCCGGTATAGAACACCGGATGCCCATGTTGCTGATGACCAGGTCCAATATGTTGTCACCTCTGGTGGGGGTGTTGACCAGTTGATCCAGGGCATTTGAGTTTATAAGTTCTAGGAAGCATTGGGCAAGGGTGTTAGTACTTAAGTAGTTCTCCCAGTTAATGTTTAGGTAATTGAAATCACCCAATATTAGGGCATTTTGTTGGACCTTCATATTTTCCAGTGTCTCCAGAAATGCGGAAAGGGGGTCCTGGGTCATGGTGGATGAGCTGTAGCAAGCTACAGTTTGAATTGCAGTTTTGCCCATTGTTAGTTGCACATGGCTGATCTCTGAAACATTGTGCCGTGCCACTAACCTGGAGGTGTGGGTATCCTTGATGAATATGGATACATCCCCGCCTTTTGTGTTTCGGTCCAGGTTCTGTGGCCAAAAAGTTTGGTATGATTTATAGCCTGGTAGTGCTGGGGTGCTCTCTGGAGCCTTAAACCAGGTTTCTGTTACTGCACAGATATCAATGTTCACTGAATTTATTTTAACATACATTTACTACGTGCCCTTGCATTAAGAATACTAAGAAAAGGAAATCAGAAGTGCTTAACTGTGTTTAAATGAATACACACACACATGCTTTTGTACACATGTACTTTATATACATACACATATACAGAAACACGCACACACACACACACACACACACACACACACACACACACACACACACACACACACACACATATATATATATATATATATATATATATATATTGTGTGTGTGTGTGTGTGTGTGTGTGCAATATGTGTGCATACAATGATTATTTATAATAAACAACATAGTATAGTTAAGCATTATTAATGTATACATTCTAGTAAATGTTGCTAAATGATTTACTTGGTCACTTTCACACATTGGCTATGTGTTCCACATGCAGTCTTGGTCAATGTCTTTCTGTCAGTATTTTTTTCTTTGTATTGTTAAGCGCATTTAATAATTGTTATTATCTTTGTCAGTGTAGCTTATGTTGTGGCTGAAAAGGGTCCTGTGACCAGTTCACTTTCCTGGTTACCAAAGTATAAATAAATATGAAATAGAAAAAAGGAGGGGGAACATGACAGAAATAATCGCGGAACTGGTAAAGCACATCTTAGGTCTGCATCATTCATGAGAGAGAAAAATCCTCCCACTGAAGGCATTGGAAAGACTAAGTTTAGAGTCCTACTACTTGTCACTTGTAAATGTACAGCAAGGATTATTTACTGCAGTGAGAGTTTTCACACCTCACCTTGAAAGTGTGGGGGAGGGTTTATCAGGTTTGTTAGGACTACAAAAGACTCCTCTAACAAAAAAGCAGTTTTTTATCTGGTTTCTTTTGCTGCAATTAGCTAACAGCTATTTATAGCACAGAACAAGCTCTGGCACACAGACAAATAAGGCTCAGTAAGGTAAACAGAGAAACAGCTCTTTTACAGAAGGTGTGGTTAGATGACAGTGCTTCACAGTCCTGCCATTATATTTTAATGGCATGAGAAAACAGCACCACTTCCTTATGTCTGGCATGAGTCTTATAAAGAGGACTTGAAATGTATTCTGGGAAGAAGGAAGGAAAGCAAGAAAATAAGATCATGTTATCAAGGCAGGCCCCATCCTCCTCCATTTTGAGAGAAACACATTAAAATTGTAAAAGAAGCACTTGGAGTGATTTTGAGGCATAAAAATAGCTCAAAAACAAATATATGATGAAAAAATATGTTTTTTTGAGTTCTAAGGTGGAGTTTTCCTTTAATGGCATGAGAAAACAGCACCACTTCCTTATGTCTGGCATGAGTCATATAAAGAGGACTTGAAATGTATTCTGGGAAGAAGGAAGGAAAGCAAGAAAATAAGATCATGTTATCAAGGCAGGCCCCATCCTCCACCATTTTGAGAGAAACACATTAAAATTGTAAAAGAAGCGCTTGGAGTGATTTTGAGGCATTAAATAGCTCAAAAACAAAGATACGATGAAAAAATATGTTTTTTTTTTAGTTCTAAGGTGGAGTTTTCCTTTAAAGGCCTGTAGCCTGCAAAGACCTTTTTAATTAGAAAATTGCATGTACACCATAAAGTGGTAAACTGCACTCCTAATGCCATATGAATGCCATACAATGAAAATTGTATAGTTCTAAAGTCTTCAAAATGTAGCAAATATTTTCATGTACTAAAATCACAGATATATAGGAGATTCTTACTAGTTGACTGGGATAGTCCTACTGAGCAAAAGCTCATTTTTAGAGGAGACCTTGGGAGAAAAGATTCAAAATTTTAGTATATGAAATAGCAGTAATGCAACATAGTTGAATATCTCTTTAAAGCTTGTATATATTTCAAGGTGTTTAGATGTTTTGTTCAAATAATTAACATCCTTAAACTCATATCATAGTATATGAATTCTGCACAGAAGTGCACCACTAACTTGGATTATGATTAAGAATGAATGATATCAAGTACTCTTAGCACTACATGTGTGTGTGTCGGAAACTAAAATGATTGCATTTACCCACCTGAGAAGAATCCTAGAATTCTGAATATTCTTTACTTGCATCACTAGATAATTAGGTTTCATTTCTAATTGAGTCCATGCTATGTAAGGTAATGATGACTGTAGGACATAGAGGAGCATTTCCACGGGAGAATGGACTCAGAATTGTTTCTGAAAGTGAGATAGCATTTCTGATAGGAAACACACACACACACACCACCACCACCACCAGAACAGACTACACACTTATACTTAACATTTTCCTTTTTTTAATAAATAAATGTAACAAAATGCTTTGGCATAGGTAAAAGGCCTGCAGACGATATATGCTGTCACTCCACACAGTGTATATGAGAAATGATGAAATGTTTCATTAAAATACTGGGATGGTGAGTGGCACAAATCCTCAAATCACTCAGATAAAAGATGCAAAAGAATTGTAAAAAAGACTGTCTTCAGCTTTTTGTCTAATATAAATATACATTTGTAAAAATGAGGTAGCCTAGAAACACCAAACCAACATGAACTTGCATATTTTCATTCTTTAATGCCCAAACTTCATCAGAACAAAATTACATGTTTGTAAATACTCTCAGCTAAGTTCCCAATTGCCTTACCAACATAACAAGATGAACAAGAAATACATGTGACTTAATAAATTGTTTCAGGGATGAAAAGGAACAGTAGTCCAGACATGCTACATGGAAATAGACAACTGATATTTTTTTCATTGAATGTGAGACAGTCAACTCCCAGAGGAAGAAGCACCTAGAATTGGGGGAGAAGCAGAAGATTGTCACACAGAAAGCCTGGCAGGAGATATCCCCAATATTAGAGTTTTCCTCATTCTATGGGACTGTCAGTTCCAAAGAGACTATATAAATTATTAATTCCACAGACTTTAAATGACCTGAATTTCATAATATGGCATTGAACCTTGGATTAAATTTTGTCCCATCAAGAAGGGCTTCCTTGGTTCATACTTTAATTGATATTAGATTATTTGCGCTTAAGTTAAATTTTACTTACGTTTTCAAGGAGACAGACAAGTTTAAGTCCATGCATAACTAATTTCTTTAAAAAGAGCACTACATTTAATCCAGTAGTACATCCTACTTTTTTAATTTATGTGAACAAGAGATTTTTGCTAGGTTAAAAGGGAAATGTTTGAATCCTTTGTGTAATCTTAACATTAATGAAAAGAAAGCAGTGAGTGAACTGATTGAGTTAGATGAGGTTATGTTTATGAAAGTGGACAGAGGCAATTGTATAGTTATGCTGTATGAGAAATAATATATCAGCTGTATGTTTGAAGTACTGACTGATTAATCTGTTTATAAATTAATATGTAACAATACAGCCTATCAAAAATATGACATTGGTTTACGGGATTTGTTAAATGAAAAATTAATTACTACTGACCTCTTTAACTTTTTAATTGTCCGTTATCCATGGCTGGGATATTTGTTTGAGATTCCTAAAACCCGTAAACTGTAAAAGAACCCCTCTTTTACACCTATAGTGGCAGCTAAAATGAAGTAAAATGGAAATTTAGGGATTTATTTAGATTTTTTTTTTTAAGTTTAATTCCTTCTCATATTTTTGTTTCTTGGAATTTCTTAAAAAAAAGAGTTGATTCTTTTCTGAAAAACAATATTAGTTTTTGATTTTATGGCTACTGTGGAAGTAGTGTCATTATACACTACCATTCCTCATGATCAAGGGGTTGAGTCTGTGAGGAATTTTTTAGGTAAGAAAATTAGTTTGACAAAGCAAGAAATTAATTGCCTTTGTAAGATGCTAGAAATTCTTTTAGAAAAAAATGCAATGTTTCAGAATAAAATATATCATGAGATAAAAGGCATAGCATTGGAGCCTCAATGGCTCCTGTTTATTCGAATTCAATGAGAAGAAATGTGTTTGAGGTCTAATGTATATTTTACAGAGACAACATAGTATTCTATGCCTGTTTCATTGATGATTTATGTTTTTGGGAGATGTTTAGTGGAAACATTTCATGCGTTTTTGGATGAGTTAAAAAAAATTACTATTTTTTTGCCCTTTACTTCTTATATAGATAAATATAACATTAATTATTTAGATAAAACTATTGATCAGAAGACTCTTTCAAGTCAAGAATTTACAGGAAGGATTTGTTTGCTAACAATTATTTACATTATAGTAGTAGTATTCACCCTACCATTATCAAAAAAGAATATTGCTAAAAGTCAGTTTGTTAGTGTGGTGAGGCTTACTTTAGAAAATATCATTTTTTAAAAGAATGTGTCATTCTGGTCAAATATTTTCTGGATAAGGGTTATCTTAATTAATTTGGTTTGACAAAGATTGGACTATAGAATTACTATATTTGGTCCTATTTTAAGGGTGATGGTAACAGATTCAATCATTAATGAGTAATTGATAATCATTTTAGTGACAATTGTCTCATAATTACACATTCCTTGGATGTTAGAACTATTATTAGTATTATCTCCAATAACTGGAAAGTTATTTTTGGTAACCATGAACTGAGTAAACTTTTTGGTGGGATTACAAAAGTAGTGTATGGAGGGGGGGGGTCACTATCAAACCTCTGTTGGAAGTTAATAAGTCAGCTATTTCTGGGAAACCTAAAGGTACATTCCTATGTGGTAAATGTTCACAATACAGGTTTACTGACAAGTCTCCTTTTTTCATAAAAAATAATAACATTTTTTAAGGTGAAGGAACATTTCAGTTGCACTTCCAGAGGTTTGGTGTATTTAGCTATATGTATTTCTTGTTCCTCATCATCACTGCATCACTTTGCCTCTCTATTTCACCTGCTGCTTACTTCCCATATTTACTACTAAAATTAATCCACATGTATTTTGCTACTTCATTAATGAGACTTGCTCACTGTTTCAGTTGTCAGCAGGATTCTCTGCTTTCTGTGATTACTCCATATTTGCGAATTAGTTTTGATTTTTTTTGTGAATTTCTTCACCTGGGCTGTGATTGTAAATGGTCTATTGTGATCAGTCCTACTGAGCAAAACCTCCTGATAAGCTAAATAAATAAAATAAATAAATAAATAAAGTACGTTGGCTACAGCTATACTTGAATAAAGGACAGTGCTTGCAGTCCCAATCCAAGTTAAAAATACATGTAGGCAGACAGAATGCATAAAAAGAGAGAAATGAAACCTTACATATTTCAAAGATATGCACCTTCCTTAGATAATTTCTCTAGATGATGCAAGTTTTCCTATATTTGGCTAATTCAGGTGATTTGTACTCAGTCCACTTTCATAAGGATATTGTTTCTGACTACAATACCAGCAGGTTCAGTTAGTAATTCCCCACATCAGGGCTCTGGCCACAGGCCAGTGGCCATGTCTTTCATTCTGATGCGATGTTGTGGGTGATTTCTTTACAGAACTCACCTATGGTAGAGATTTAGATACTGTGATATGGTTCAGACTTATCAGCTGCAGTGCAACAGAGATAGAGGTTTACTTATGATTTGTTAGGCCCACCTTGACTGTGCATTCACAATTGCTGTGAAGAAGTCTGGTTTGGAGACTATGTTCAGTGGCTTGGATAAAATATTCTTGTAATTTTTTAAGCCTGGCTAAATGCATACAATAGAAAAAGTATATATCCATGGGGGTCTTCAAACTATGCATGCACGTAGAGTATTTAAATCTTTTCTCTTTGGAAATGAGTTTGAGTGTGTGTGTTTGTGTGTGTGTGTGTGTGTGTGTGTGTGTGTGTGTGTGTGTGTGTGTGTGTGTGTGTGTGTGTGTGTGTGTGTGGAAAGAGAGAGACAAAGCGAAAGAGAGGAAGACATGGCCAATATCCAAGGAAGTGTGACCAGAGTGAAAGAAGATATCCACAGCAGAGAAGCAAGCATGCTGTTTTATGGTCATTCAGACAGCTGTAGTAATATGACATCTCAGAATGTAAAAACGGTATTATCATCACTGTTACAATGGACAGTACATTGTCTTAGAATAGGCCATAATCACCAACCTAATAGTGAACACTCGTAGAGGAAGATAGACCCAAAAAGTACTGCTGTGTTACTAGAGATCTGGGATACAGCAACTTGCAGGGGATGTAAATGTATGAATTATCATGACACTGCATCCTCCTGCTTGTATATGTAAGGATGGTACTACTTAAAGCCACAACCATGGTATTTTTAAACATTTTATTAACATCAAATATTCCATAGTGAAATTAGTACAGATTCAATTAGAAAAAAGAAAAATAAACCATTACAAATATCTTTCATGCATTGTACGAATATTCTTTTTGTTTTAACAGTTATTATTTAACATCACATAGATTACTTAAGTCCTATCTTCTCTGAAATATCACTCCTTCTGAACATTATTCTGAATGTATTGTTCCCACATATTCTGTTTATTTCTATGTAGCTTGCTCATTCCTTCTTTTGAAGCTCTTAGCTCTAGTTCGTTTATCTCCTTTACAACATTCAATAATTCTGTTTCAGTTGGTTTTATTTTTGATTTTCATTTTTTAGTAATTACTTTTTGGCAGCAAAGTCAAAATCAAAGAAAACGTTATTGTCATTCAGAACTACACAGTAGTGTAGCTGAACAAAATTACAATGCTTCATTCTCAATGCAGGAAACAGTTCATAGGTTCATAGCTGTGTACTAGGCTAATGGCCCTGGAGCCTTTACAAGCTTAGCCCACAGGATTACCCTGGCATCATGCCGCCCAACCTTAGTTCCCAGTGCCTCTGTCAAGCAGAGCCACTGGAGTGATCCCCAGGGTGAATTTTCTATTTCCCATCCACTTATCAAGATTTCTCTTGAAGAGGGCCAGTGAATTGCTCTGCTTGACATGTATGGAAAGTCTATTCCATAGCATGGGCAGTCTCTGTGTTATAAACCTGTCCCTCCAGCATGTTCTGTTGATTGTGGTAATGAGGTTAAGGTCTTTGGAGTGTGTGCTGTGGAGGGATTGGGATTTCTTTAGATGTAACATTTCTAACAGAGCTGGGTCAGACTTGGCTTTGTAAGTCAAGCAGAGATTGCCTCTATGTAGGCGATATGAGAGAGAATAGTTGGAGTTTTTTGAGTCTGTCCATACAGGACTAGTGTTTAAGGCCTAGGATCCTCTTTGTGAGGTACATTTGTGGCCGCTCCAGTTGTTGCTGGTATCTGGTGAGGTGCATGCCAAATGGGGCATTGTACTCAATGACTGGTCTAATTAGGGAAGAGTAGAGGGATACAATGACTTTTTTTCTTCCTGGATGCAAAACCCTTAGTAATGAGATGTGCCACATAGAAGGACTTTCTGGCCACAGTGGCAATGTGGTGGTGAAATGAGAGGTTGCTGTCAACCTTTGTTCCCAGATCTCTTATAACTCCTTCTGTGTTCAGTGGACTACCATCGATGTGGTAATTCATAGGAACAGGTTTTTTCCCAAAGGGGGTGACGATACATTTTTTTGATACTGAATTTAAGGCCATGGTTATGACACCAGTTGTTGGTTTCAGTGAGGTCTTTCTGTAGGATGTAAACATCGCTTGGAGAGTTAATAATAGCTCCCAACTTGAAATCATCTGTGAACTTTGTCAGCCAAAGACCCTTCATGTTGGCTTGGGCTTCAGAGAAGTAGCTACCAAACAGGAGAGGATCCAGGACCAAACCCTGAGGGGCTACACTCGTGATTGGTCAGCAGTCTGACTTGGAGTCAGCTACTTTCACAATGTGGGTTCTATCTGTGAGCCAGTTTGCAACCCACCTAGTGATATAGGGCTTGATGCTTAACTTAGTGAGTTTTTCTATGGTTCCTGAGTGAGGAATGGTATCAAAGGCCTTGGCCAGATCAAGGTAGGCTGTATAAACCACCTTGCCTTCATCCACAACTCTGGTGACTGACTCATAAAAGTCGACCAAGTTGAGCAAGCATGATCTACCCTTCACAAAACTAAACTGTGTGAGGTCTAGAGTTTGGAGAGTCCCTATATCCTTGTTTATTAGGTCCATGATGATGTGTTCCATAGCTTTGCATATCAGACTCGTCAGGCTAATGGGGTGATAGTTCCCGCGGTCTGTAGTTGCTCCTCCTTTATGGAGAAACATGACTGTAGCAGTGCGCCATTCAGTAGGGACAAAACCTGAGGTTAGGCTGTGATTGAAAAGGTGAGGTGCCAGTTCACTCTGTAGTTCATGTAGAGCACAGCCAGGGATATTTTCAGGTCCCATAGAAGCTGTATCCTTGGCCTTGGACAGTGCTGTTTTAACCTGTGCAGCAGAATACTGGGAGCCTGGCAATTTACTGGTATTGTGATTGGTCCTCTGGGGGGAGAGAGGGGTAAAGTTGTCACTGAATCTGTTGGCCAGTATACTGGCAATATCTGTTGGCTCTGTATAGGAGGTGCCATTGTGCAGTAGCTCAGAGCAAATCTGGGTATTGCAGTGGAGATTCCTTACATAACTATAGAAGGCCTTGTGGTTGTCTTTACTATCTGCTACAATTCTGTTTTCATAGCTAGCTTTGGAGGATTTGATGAGGGATCTCAACTTTTTGTTGAAGCTGATAAGGGAGTTTTTCCAGTCTTGGGACTTCACCTTATTCTGCATCAGTTTCTCCCTTCTATTGCATGGTTTATTTATGGCAAGGGACCACCAGATTGGCTTCCTTTTTTTGAAGGAGTGCGTCTTGGTTCTATTGGGTATGGCGAGACCCATGTATTTGTGTACGTGTTTGTACAGTGCATTGGTGTATGATTTGGTTGCACATATAGACAGAAAAAAATTAATAAAATATTACAGTAGAAAGTTAACAAGTAAGTAAAGTAGGACAGCAGTGACCCACACCCATCCCAGAATAGGTGACAAGGAAGACAAGGAACGATATGGAGGTAATATTGTCAAAGTAAAATTGAAACAATAGCAGCATATCTACGATTAGTCTGAATTATTGCACAATTTGTATATTGCACTTTACAGTCCTTCAGTGAGGTAGGTGAGCTACCTTGTATTGCACTTGGTTATTGCACATCCATAAAATAAGCCACTTGATAAGCTAGTTATGTAACAGACGTAGTTGAGTATTAAATATTATTAACAATTATAATCATCATCAACAGTATTAAAATTAGTTGGACCTTACTGTGTCTAGGGAATTCAGTTTCTATAGAGTAATTTCCTTGGTTGAAATAGTTTGATCCCCAAACATTTCTGACAAAGTTCACTGTAGAGAATTTCTAAAACCTGTTAACTTGTTACATTTCCCAAAAACATGTTTCCAGGTACTTCTCTCTTTCTCATTACACCTCCAACAATTGCTTTCTACCTTTGGAAAAAAAAAGTTGAAATCTAATTGAGGTTTAAAAATAGCTATGCAAACACTTCCATTCCAAAGCAATACACCTTTTAGATGTTGTTGCATACTTGAGAATCATACAAATATCTTCCAATTGTTTCCTTGTATATTGCCTTTCCCTCTCCCAGTGTTTCTAACTTCTGATTTATTCTTATAGTTATCATGCATTATTTTAAGTGCCCTGGTAATTATCCCTTGTTTTACAGCAGCTTCTGTTCTATATTCAAACAAAAACATCATCTAGAGTTAGTCTTTCATTAAAATCTCCCCTACTCCTTTCTCAGAGCCTATACACTGTTATCAATCCCTGGTAGGGAAGGCAGTCTCCAAACCACTGTCTAAACTTCTGTTTGGCCTCATCTCATTCTACGACTTTGTCCTCCCGAGTTATTTGCTCTCAGTGCCTTGATTTATTTGCTAATTATTTTCAATAAATTCCATTTCCCTCTTCCCCATTTTCTGTGCCCCTATTTGTAGTCACCTCTATTGGTAAAACCGCCTTTCTTCATTCCCATATTGGCTTAGTTTTCAAAATATCTCTGCTGCTTTGTAAATATAATATTCTCTATAGCTACTAATATTGTCTTCTGTGCCATTATCCAAAACCCTACTCTGTCTATATTTTATGGTATAAGTGACTCTATCATCAGGCACACTGATGTCCCACTCACTAGGATAAACAAGGAGAAAGTTACTGTCAGCTGCTTATCAGGTGCCAGGATCCATCATATAACGCATGCACTCAGGTCACTCCACAAGTACAAATATGACTCTGTCATTGTCCATGTTGGTGTGAATGACCTGAGATGTACCTCCCTGGACTACATGAAAAGAGACATGGAGGAGCTCTCGGACCTTGTAGACAAGGCAGGTATGACCCTAGCCCTAAGTAACATCCTGCCATTGCCCAGAATGATACCACAGTACAAGGATAAAATGATTGACTTCAACAATTGGCTAAGCTTCTGGTGTCATTCTAAGGGAATCCAGTATCTGTCTGCCTTGGATGACATGGTTGACAGACCACGATGTGTTGCCAGAGATGGCCTGCACCTGTTGCCCCTGGGATTCCAGATACTGGCTAAGGCTCTTGCCATCTCTAGAGTGCTTTTTTACACAAGGTTCAAATGCTAAATTCACCACCATAACAGGTACAAGCAAGCAAACCCTGAGGGTAATGCTACTCAATGCTAGAAGTCTAAATCTCAAAATGCACTCACTCGAGGCACTCCTTAAAATGGAGAACATCAACATCTGTGCAGTGACAGAGACCTGGTTCAAGGCTCCAGAGAGCACCCCTGCATTACCGGGCTATAATTCATACCACACCTTTCAGCCACCTAACCTGGACCAAAACACTAAAGGTGGAGGCGTGTCCATATTCATTAAGGATATCCACACCTCCAGGCTAGTTGCTCAACATAATGCATCCGAAATTATCCAAGTGCAACTAACACTGGGTAAGACTGCAATCCAGGTTGTAGCTTGTTACAGATCCCCCACCATGCCCCAGGATTCCCACTCTTCATTTCTTAAGATACTGGAAAATATTAAGGTACAACCCAATACCTTAATTATGGGTGATTTCAACTACCCCACCATCAAATGGGAAAGCTACTCATGTACCAACTCTTGTGCTCAATGTTTTTTGGAATTCATAAATTCCAATGCATTGGATCAGCTTGTCCACACCCCCACCAGGGCAGCAATATCCTGGACCTGGTCATTACCAATATGGGTAATTGGTGTTCCATGTCAGAGTTCAACTCCTCGCTGGTCAGATCTGACCACAAGTTAATCCATATCCCACCCCACCCCCTATTAAGGAAACCATCATCAAAAACTACTCCAAAGCCAACTTCATGCTTCTTAAGACAGAAGAAGCAAACTTCATGACACCCATGCAGACAGAAAATAGAGGTACGACTGCTGAATCTTACACAAATGCACTGTATAAGCACATACACAAGTGCATGGATCGTGCCATCCTCAACAGAACCAAGACACTATCCTCCAAAAAAAGGAAGCCAATCTGGTGGTCCCCTGCCATAAACAAACTCTACAACAAAAGGAAGAAACTGTTGCAAAAAAAGAGTAAAATCCCAAGATGGGAAGAACTCCCTGGTCAGCCTCAGCAAGAAGCTGAGACCCCTCATAAAATCCTCCAAAGCCAGTTATGAAATTAAAATCACCACTGATTCCAAAGCCAACCACAAAGCATTCTACAGCTATGTCAAGAATCTCAATGGCAACACTCAGATCTGGTCTGAGATTCAGCACAATGGTACTAAATATACAGAACCAACTGATATTGCCAACATCCTGGCAGATAGGTTCAGTGCTAACTTTACCGCCCTCTCACCCTCCAAAGGGCCCATCTTAATACAGGAAGAATGCAAAGCCCCTGTAATCACAGATGAACAAGTAAAGACCCCACTCTCCAAAGCCAAGAACACAGCATCCATGGGACCAGACAACATCCCAGGCTGCGTACTGCATGAACTACAGAATGAACTGGCACCCCACCTAAGTACCATGTTGAATCATAGCCTCATCTCAGGCTATGTGCCTACTGAATGGTGCACAGCAACGGTTATTCCACTCCACAAAGCGGGTGCCACCACGGACCCCAGAAACTACCTCCCCATTAGCCTGTCAAACCTGGTCTGCAAGGCCATGGAACATTATCATCTTGGAGCTTATAAACAAAGACATAGGTAACCTCCAAACCCTGGACCCCAGTCAGTTTGGGTTTGTAAAAGGTAGATCATGTCTACTAAACCTGACTGACTTCTTTGAAGCAGTCACTAGAGCTGTAGACGAGGGCAAAGTAGTGCACACAGCCTATCTTGACCTCGCCAAGGCTATCGATACCATCCCCCACTCTGGAATTATAGATAAACTCAATAAACTGGGCATAAATCCCTCTGTCACAAGATGGGTGGCCAACTGCCTCACTGACAGAACCAACACTGTAAAAGTAGCTGACTCCAAGTCCGCCTTCAGACCAGTGATGAGTGGAGTACCACAGGGTTCAGTCCTGGGTCCTCTACTGATCTACATCTACTACTCTCAAGTGCAGGCCAACACAGAAGGTCTTTGGCTAACAAAGTTCGCAGATGACTGCAAACTGGGAGCCATAATAGAATCACCTAATGATGTAGACATTCTACAAAAGGGCCTCACAGAGACAGATGCTTGGTGTCAAAGTCATGGCCTCAAGCTCAATGCCAGGAAGTGCATTGTCATCCCCTTTGGCAAAAACTCGGTACCCATGAACTACCACATAGGTGGTAGCTCACTAAACACTGAAAGTGTGATAAGAGACCTCTGGACACAGGTGGACAGTAGTCACTCCTTTGATAACCACATCGCCACAGTAGTCAGGAAATCCTTCTATGTGGCACAGCTCATCACACAAGGGTTCTCCTCTAGAAAAAAGGAGGTCATTTTTCCTCTCTACTCATCCCTCATCAGATCCATTATAGAGTACAATGCCCCATTTGGCATGTATCTCACAAGACACCTACAACAATTGGAATGGCCACAGAAATACCTCACTAGGAGGATTACCGGCCTCAAACAGATGCCATACACAGACCGTCTCAAAAAACTCCAGCTCTACTCTGTCGCATATCGCCTACTCTGAGGTGATCTCTGCCTAACATACAAAGCTATGTTAAACCCAAAGCTGTTGGACATGCTCCACTTAAGGAAATCCCAATCTCTCTGAACTACATGTTCCAGGGACCAAAACCTTGTCACCACAATAAACAGAACATGCTAGAGGGATAGAGTCCTGTCCCAGAGACTTCCCATACTCTGGAACAAGCTACCCATTCATGTCAAGCAAAGCTCCTCATTGGCCCTTTTTAAGAAAAATCTTGACGACTGGATAGGAAATAGAAAATTCACCCCGGGGATCACGTTTGTGGCACTGCTTGACAGGGGCACAGGAAAATAATTTTCTTGGGTGGCAAAAGCCAGGAAACCTTTCTGGCTAGGCTTATATAGGCCTCAGGGCCGATAGCCTAGTACCTACCTATGAACCTATGAACCCCCCACCTCATTTCAACATTATTTTTCCACTTTGACTTGTAGTCTACTGATTGTGTTATGTATATAAGCCTGTACTCTGTAGTTCTAAAGTATCTCTTCAAATCTGGTAACCCTAAACTGTCTTGTTCTGTTAAAAAAATATTCCACTTAATCCATACTCTCTTTTCTTACCAAATAAATTCCTTCAATTCTTTATTAATTATGGTCCAGAGCTTCTCCTTGGGCTGGTAAAAATATGAATGATCCATATGCAATATTAAAGGGACTAGAAATATTTCACTGTTTATACCTCAGTACCCATATCCATAGCCAAGAGCATCCAAATCATGAGTGTTTGCATTATCTTCTGTTCAGTCTCTTCCCACATATCCTTAGCATAATCAATTCAAGCATTCAAATACTTCTTCTTATGATGTCCCCATAAATATGGATATTGCTGAACCAATTTACAGTATGTGTGGGAACATAGTTTACTGCTGTGTCCTTTGTTTTATCTTATTTATTTTATATCCTGAAAAACATTAAAACTGTCTCAGAATGTTCCACAACACTGAACTATCCTTTTCTGGATTTATCAAATACAAAATAATATCATCTGCAAATAAGGCTATTTTTTCTTGTGTATAATATCAGTCATGCCCTTGAATTTGTGAGTCCCTTGTCTTCTTTCCCAATGGTTCTAACTATAATGCAAATAACAATGAAGAAAGAGGACACACCTGCCTGGTTCCTCTGTTGAAATACTTTTTGTCAGAAGGGAACCATCCTCCCTTGAATTTTGCCAGAGACCCTTCATATATCTTCCTAATTAACTCCATTATTCTATAAGGAATTACAAATGCTGCAATAGCCCTGTTCATCAAATCTCAGTTAACTTTATTGAATGCCATCTCTACATCTAGACTCACCAACAATAATGGAGTCTTCTTGCATTCTGCTTCCTTTGAATGATTGTTCTCTAAATGTTGTTGAATGTTTGCCTCCTCTTCACAAAACAACATTGATCCTTATTTAGCAGTTTTGGCAAAACCCTGCTCTTGGCTAATATAAACATAAATGCTATATAATCATGGTTCAGATTGAAAATGGTCCTTATATAGTTAGATTTAAAAAGTCTTTGCCCTCTTTAAGTAGTATAGCAATCATAGCTTAATTCAAAGATACTGTTACTGTCTGTCTTTTTAAACAAACAAAACCCTCCAAATATGTATTACCCTCCACACCCCCAAATTCCAAACTTCACAGGATTAAAATCTGCTCCTGTAAACGTCCCTGTTGATTTATTAAATATCACTATTTTATCTCATCTCCTCTCATCTTAACTATTAATTATTGAGCCTCATCTTCCTGTAAACTTGGCATATTTAAGTATTCCATAAATATTTCCATTTGTGTCTTTTCTTGGTCCCCCATTTCTCTGCTCTATATAGATCTTTACAGAGTTTCTTAAATATTTCTAAAAATACTGTAAGGTATCTGGTTATTTTTTTCTAGTCATAGGCTCTCTAAGTCTGGTAACCCCCTTTCTATTTTCTGTTGCATAAATCATTGTGCTAGTAGTTTCGTAGTTTGTAGTTATCAAAAAATACTTGCTTAACAGCAACTTTTCTAAACTCATGTATGTTATCCAAATGTTCCCTTAGTTTCTCTTTAGCACTCAGCAGTTGCTCTTCCTCTTATTTTTAAGATCCCCCTCCATCTGCAATACTTCAACCTTTGATAATCCTCCAAATATTTCATAGCACTTCTTTCCCATATCACTTTTTCTTTTTCATTTCTACCATATATTTTTTTAATTCAAGTGTCATTTTATTTCACTCATCAGCTTTCCCTTCTGAAGAAAGTAGTATCTTCCCTAACAAATCTTGTTCTAGACGATTGTGACTGTTGATATGGGAAAAAGGGGTTGTGGATGGATGGATTTACTAATATTTGAAGAACTACTTCATGTAACTGTTTCTTTGTGTTTACTGTTGGATTGATGAATATGGCCAATACATCTTTAGCATTAGGAGCGATGACATCGTGTTGCATTGTTCATATTCTTGTCTTACCAGAATGACCACAAAATTATATACAACCTTTTCTGTTGAAGGTATTTCTTTTCACTGAGGCCACACCCATTCAAATATTTGGCATAACACTTATGTAAACAGACAGCGTGCATACAGAAACACACACACACACGCACGCACACGCACGCACACACACAAACACACACACACACACACACACACACACACACACACACACACACACACACACACACACACACACACACACACACACACGCACACACCACACAAACAGGGCACTGATTCACTTCCAAAGGAAAAAGATTTAAATGCTCTCTTTTCAGAAGTTATGCATTCATACCTCATAGACTACCAAAAATCTTTAGATATTTTCTAGGCATTTATTTATTGTATGCATTTAATCATATTTACAGAATTATAGGAATATTTCACCCAGTTCGTTCAACATATTCTATGCCTCATATTTTTTCCGCAGAGATTGCAAATGCACCCTCATGTAAAGCATGAACAATTATCTGTAAACCTGTTGTTCTTGTTGTTGTATTGCAGCAACACAAGTCTAAAACCACTCCTTGGTGACCTAGCACCAAAGGAAACAACAACGTGTCATCCTTCTAATCCAGTAAGAGGTGCAGACTAAAGACAGATGAACTCATAAAGGATTAAACAACAAAGAATGGGATACAATGCAGGCATTCACTGACTGGCCAAATTCAAGGAGAGCGAGAGAGAGACCATCTCCTATATTTACAGTTGTATCTGTGGGGCTTGCAAACTTAGGAAAAGAATTAAAGCCACCACCATGTGAAGAAGTACGTTAAGTATGCCAGTGTGCAGATAATATGAGGGACTGCAGAATTTAATGTCTGAGCCAGTAACATTTTTTTTAATACCGCAGTACAAGGTGTTATATGCTGATGTACATATTTTGCAGTTTTTGTCTGGTACATAGACATTGAAAAAATAGTTTTCTGTGATCTGCATACTTTGCTATTACTTAGACAAGAGTAACACTTTCTGATTTCATCTGTAGCATATGTTTCTGCATCTTCTTTTATAGAAGTCAGTTTTTAAAGACAAAATGAATTGTTACTCACGTGTTCATACACATTTGCCATGTGTGTATGCATGAGTCCATGTGCATGTGTTTTATTTTTCCAAACGAGGGTATTGATAATAACACTAAAATTTTATGTAAATAGGATTTTGAAGCAAAGACTAAGTTGTGGTATATAACATTCTTAGATAAGTGCTAGGATAGGTATCCTATGGGCTATTTTCAACCTAGCCAATTTTCTCAAAGGGAAGAATCAAACAATGCACCTTGTGTCTGGTAAGGTAAGCACCTTAACCATTATGCCAGCCCCTACTTAGGAGTACACAAAATAATTAAAAATTCTGCTTGCAATGTAGTAACCTAGCAGTAAGCTTAGGACATGTTTATCACTGTACATTTATTCATAGGCTTCAAGCTGAACATAAAAAAGGGGCAAATACATCTAAGCAATTGATTTGATTTTACCAGTGCTCATAATTCTGTTTTTAATTGTTTTGATAATGTTGATCTTAATAATGGCATACATGATTTGAAGCAACAAAGTATAGATGATCAATATTCTAGTATAGATCAGAAAAGAGGTAAAAAAGGCATTTCTTTCAACAAAGTTAAGGAAAAGTGGTGGACCTTGTAATCTTTGTGGTTGTGTACTTAAAACTTGTGCAAGAGGATTAAGTTCCGTATTTCATTATATCTTTAATAGATCATTACAGACATAGCAAGTACCTAAAGTGTGGAAAGATGCTGTAGTAATTCCAATTCCGAAATTGAAATGTCCCAAAAATCTTAATGATTTTAGATCTGTAGCTTTTACATCAGTAGTAATGAAAATTTTTGAAAGGTTGATGAAGTCAGAAATTTTAAAGAAAACAGAGCATGTGCTCAATCCTGTGCAATTTGCCTATAGGCCACATAGAAATGTAGAGGATGCAACAATTACCTTGCTTAACTTACTTGTTAAACATCTGGAAAATAACAGGTCACATGTCAGACTCTTATTTGTTGATTTTTCTTCTGTCTTTAATACGATTCAACCACATGTTTTGATTGGCAGATTGAAAAAACGATTTGAGCAATAACCTTGTGGGCTGAATTTTGGATTTTTTGACAAACAGAACAGAAAGATTTAGAGTAAATAAATCTTTGTTTGATCAAGTGTATTTTTCAACTGGAGCTGCACAAGGATGTGTACTTTCAGTCCTTTTGTTTATTCTTTATACAAATATGTGTAGGAGTATGCATGAAAATAGGACCATTTTCAAATATGCAGATGATGCTGTTGTCATTAGTCAGCGATTCAGGCTTGTGTTCTGGGCCTAGTTGTTGGTTAGTAGACGCTGTGTGTCTGAGCACATGTTCCAGGCCATCATAGCTTAGCCAGAGTCAGTATAGCATTTCAGTGAGAGTGAATTGTTTGTGTTCATTGGCTAACTGAGGTTGCCTGGACTACGGCTTGGAGTAAGCACCTCATTGGTTCTTTCAAGCTTTTTTTAAAGTTGTTTCAGGTTTCAACTTTGTTACTTAAGATGTAAACTTGTGAGTGTTTCTGCCATTTCACACTGAGCTAATTGGAGGAATCGGAGGAAGGGCTCTGAGCCAACTAATCTGTGACATATAACATTAAGTATCCTGTTTTTTGCTTATTTCTGAGTTATTTATAGCACTGGTTGGACGTCGAGCTGGCACTTCTTCATTCGTAAAAATCTACTGCCAATCATTAGTGGACCGGAGTTCCACTGTGGTGAATCCTAACCGGGAAAAGCCGAAAGACAAACAAACATTGTCTGCATATACTTTGATAGCTAGTTTCACTGTGTGTGAGGTATTATCTAGAAATTTTCTACAATTGTTAAGCATCTGGTTGGGTTTGTTTGTTCTGATTTTTGTTGGTGGCTTTGCAGTTGCCCGCCCCTACTGTAAATTTGATCTGGGACACTCCTCCCAGTCTAGTGTCATTACCTCATTCTACCTAATCCAGGGAGAACATTTGAGAAGGCCAACCCAGTTAGTTTCTGCTCCTCCTTTCCCCTTTCCACTTTACAAAAAAAAAATCTAAGCTTGTTTCCTGCTTTTCCTGTAAGTCGTTTATTCCAGATACAGATTTGCTGTATCCAGGACTGTTTGTCAGCTTCTGGGCTCCCAAGCCTTTCTGTGTTGGAGGGAAGCCTTCTAGCTTAATTTCGTTTCTTAGAACTAGCCAGATTTCTAGTTTCAGCACTCAACTCTGTTTCTTTGAGCTCAGCACTTCTTCAGAGCTCATTGTAAGCACTAAATAAGCTACAAATTACTACAGCACTCAACTTTCCTCACTTGTCTAGAGGAAAACAGTTTTTAGTACTTAATAAATAAGCACCTATCCAGGCATGTCTAAGAGTCAGCTCCTGGTGATTTTTCCTGTCTACCTGATGAATCTGGGCATCTTGGGGCAATGCAGCAATTGCCTTATGTACAAAGACAACCCTCTCCTCCTACCACCCAACACTACAACCTGTGAGAGATGCACTTATATAGCCAAACTGGAAACAAAGCTCTCTTCACCCAAGACTGGACTAGACAGTCAAGAGGAGAAGGTAAACACTTGCACCACACCACACTCATCACATAATCCCTCAAAACCTACACCACCAAAACACACACATAGAAACACAAAATACACACCTACATTCGTGGAGGGTCTCAAAAAAATCTACCCAGGCAACAGGGACCTCCAAAGCAGAAACACAAGCAACCTCCATCCCCCAACACAACCATAATGACACATAGCCCACAAACTCAGTGTGCCACTCAACCACAGCCCATAAGGCATAACAATATACCCGACACTCTAGTCATAGGTGACTCTATAGTCAGGCATACTGATGTTCAACTCACCAGGCTAAACAAGGAGAAAGTTACTGTCAGCTGCATGTCAGGTGCCAGGATCTGCCACATAACGCATGCACTCAGGTCACTCCACAACAAGTACAAATATGACTCTGTCATATTCCATGTTGGTGTGAATGACCTGAGACATACCTCCCTGGACTACATGAAAAGAGACATGGAGGAGCTGTCCAATCTTGTAGCCCAGGCAGGTATGACCCTAGCCCTGAGTAGCATCCTGCCATCACCCAGAATGATACCACAGTACAAGGACAAAATGATTAACTTGAACAATTGGCTAAGCATCTGGTGTCATTCTAAGGGGATCCAGTATCTGTCTGCCTGGGATGACATGATCGACAAATACAATTCTTTGCCAGAGATAGCCTGCACCTGTCGCCCTTGGGATTCTGGATACTGGCTAAGGCTCTTGCCACCCCTATAGTGCCTTTTTTAGACAAGATTCAAATGACAAATTCACCACAGTAACAGGTACAAGCAAGCAAAATCTGAGGGTAATGCTACCTAATGCTAGAAGTCTAAACCTCAAAATGTACTCATTCGAGGCACTCGTTAAAATGGAGAACATCGACATCTGTGCAGTGACAGAGAACTGGTTCAAGGCTCCAGAGAGCACCCCTGCATTACCAGGCTATAATTCATACCACACCTTTTGGCCACCTAACCTGGACCAAAGCACTAAAGGCAGAGGCATGTCCATATTCATTAAGGATATCCACATCTCCAGGCTAGTTGCTCAGCATAATGCGTCTGAAATTATCCAAGTGCAACTAACTCTGGGCAAGACTGCAATCCAAACTGTAGCTTGCTACAGATCCTCCACCATGCCCCAGGATTCCCATTCCTCATTTCTTGATACACTGGAAAATATTAAGGTAGAACCTAACACCCTAATAATGGGTGATTTCAACTACCCCACCATTAACTGGGAAATCTACTCATGTATCAACTCTTGTGCTCAACGTTTTCTGGAATTCATAAATTCCAATGCCTTGGATCAACTTATCCACACCCCCACCAGGGGCAGCAATATCCTAGACCTAGTCATTACCAACATGGGCAACCAGTGTTCAACCAGAGGTCAATTCCTTGTTGGTCAGATCCGACCACAAGCAAATCACCCTAGACATCCATCTCCCACCCCCACCCCCCATTAGGGAAACCACCGTAAAAAATTTCTCCAAAGCCAACTTCACACTTCTTAAGACAGAAGTGGCAAACTTCACAACACCCATGCTGATGGACAATAGAGGTATGACTGCAGAATCCTATACAATTGCACTTTATAAGCACTTACACGAGTGCATGGATCGTGCAATCCCTAACAGAACCAAGATGCTATCCCCCCAAAAAAAGAAGCCAATCTGGTGGTCCCCTGCCATAAACAAACTCTACAACAGAAGAAAGAAACAGTTGCAAAAAAGAGTAAAATCCCATGATTGGAGGAACTCCATGGTCATCCTCAGTAAGAAGCTGAGATCCCTCATAAAATCCTCCAAAGCTAGTTACAAAAACAAAATCGCCACTGATTCTAAAGACAACCACAAAGCATTCTATAGCTATGAAATCACTCCACTGGTCACCCACAAGTAAAAAATAAAGTCCGTTTTATTAAGCGCTTTTCGTCTCTCCTTATAGGGAGACTTCTTCAGATAACAGACATGTACAAATGCAAAGTTTAAATAAAAAAGTCATCAATCATGTGACACTTAATGCACACCTCCATTTAAAGAGACCCTTCCCTATGAGATCCACATATTATTAACTGTAACATTTATTTCAATATTTTACAAGTAATGCCTTAAATATACTCTTACTAAAATATTTAGCCTAAAATTCAAAATCAACATTATTTATTTCATGTATATTTTTATTGTCTTCATTATGATGAAAATTAAAATATTAAAATATTAAAATAATTTATTAAAATATTAAAATAATTTATCCTGACCTATTCTGTCCACATGACAGCACCTTACAACCAGAGGGTATAGACTCACTTACACCTTTCATGAGCCTACCTATCTAGATTTTTCAATTTAAGAATACACAGGATAGAATACACTTCATTCAATCCTGGAAAATGGCAGGTGTCTGTACAAAGCTGCCACCTCAATTCAAGTTTCTCCAATATTAATGAATCGGGACCACCTCATCCATTTGAATTCACACAGTCAATAGCCCTAAATTTGAATATATGATCTGGAAAATACTTCAACATGTCTAGCTAGTGCACTTTCTTTTTTCATTTTGGAAATATAATATAAACGCTCATATACTCTTTCCCTTAATTTGCCATCCGTTTTTCCAATATAGAAAGCCGGACAGTGTTGGCACTGAGCCATGTAAACTACTGCTCTACTCTTGACAGTTGAACTTATGTTTGGTCACATATTTCTGTCCCCTCAATGTAAAGCATTGGCCAACCTGCATGTGTTTGCAAAAGTTACACATATTACTTTACCAATACCTGTTAATGTGCTTACACCTTTTGCCTTGTATTGTAATATATTTTTCAGGTTTTGCCCTCATTGGAACACTATTCTTGGTGCTTCACAGAATTTATGCCTGAGAACATTGTCATTCATAATTAATGACCAATTTTTGTTAATAAAGGAGTATAAAGCTGGAGCATTGACACTATATCTAGTAATCATGGCTGTTGTACTGTATTCTCTTGTCCTTGGTACCATACTCATGTCCCCCACATTGTTACTTCCTATTGTACCCTTAATGCTCAAAATTGGTTTGTAAAAACCACTGGCCCTCTTATCCTGGACTTGTCTAATCAATTCATTGATTAGTTGTTCTGGATAACATCTTACCCCTAACTGACCAGTAGAGTGATTTCCTAGCTTTTTTATCCAGTTTGTGTTTTTTTTGGCTTTTCTTGTGTTTTACATTCTATAGCTATGTCATGAATCTCAATGGCAACACTCAGATCTGCTCTGAGTTACAGCACAATGGCACTAAATATACAGAACCAACTGATTTTGCCAGCATCTTGGCAGATAGGTTCAGTGCTAACTTTACCCCTGTCTTATCCCTTAAAGGGCCCATCTCTATACCGGAAGAATACAAAGTTCCTGTAATCATGGCTTAACAGGTAAAAAACACACTCTTCAAAGCCAAGAACACAGCATCCAAGGGACCTGACAACATCTCAGGCTGCGTTCTACATGAAGTACAGAACAAACTGGCATCCCACCTAAGTACCATGTTCAATCATAGCCTCACCTCTGGCTTTGTGCCCACTGAATGGTGAACAGCAACGGTTATCTCACTCCACAAAGGGGAAGCCACCATGGACCCCGGGAACTACTGCCCCATTAGCCTGACAGGCTTGGTCTGCAAGACTATGGAACGTATCATCATGGAACTTATAAACAATGACATTGGTAATATCCAAACTCTGGACCCTACTCAGTTCGGGTTTGTAAAAGGCAGATCATGTCTCCTAAACCTGATAGACTTCTTAGAAGTGGTCACCAAAGTCATAGATAAGGGTAAGGTGGTTCACACAGTCTATCTAGATCTCGCCAAGGCTTTCAACACCATCCCCCACTCTGGAATTATAGATAAACTCACTAAACTAGGTATAAATCCCTAAGTCACAGGATGGGTTTCCAACTGGCTCACTGACAGAACCCACACTGTGAAAGTAGCAGACTCTAAATCCAACCTCAGACCAGTGACAAGTGGAGTACCACAGGGTTCAGTCCTAGGTCCTCTCCTGTTTGGTATCTACTTCTCTGAAGTACAGGCTAACACAAAAGGTCTTTGGCTAACAAAGTTCACAGATAACTGCAAACTAGGAGCCATAATCAAAACTCCTAATGATGTGGACATCCTACAAAAGGGCCTCACTGAGACAGATGTCTGGTGTCAAAGCCATGACATCAAGCTCAATGCCAAAAGGTGCATTGTCATCCCTTTTGGTAAAAACTCTGCACCCAGGAACTACCACATAGGCGGTAGTCTACTTAACACCAAAAGTGTGATAAGAGACCTTGAGACACAGGTGGACAGTAGTCTCTCCTTCGATAATCACATCGCCACAGTAGTCAGAAAATCCTTCTATGTGGCACACCTCATCACAAAAGGCTTCTCGTCCAGGAAAAAAGAGGTCCTTGTTCCCTGCTACTCATCACTCATTAGACCCATTATAGAGTACAATGCCCCTTTTGGTATGTACCTCACAAGACATCTACAACAACTGGAAAGGCCACAGAAATACCTCACAAAGAGGATTACCAGCCTCAAACAGATGCCCTACACAGACCGTCTCAAAAAACTCTAGCTTTACCCTGTCACATATCACCTACTCAGAGGCGATCTCTGCCTAACATACAAAGCTATGTCAAACCCAGAGCTGTAGGACATGCTCCACTTAAAGAAATCCCAATCCCTCCAAGCTACACGCTCTAGGGACCTAAACCTTTTCACCACAATAAACAGAACATGCTGGAGGGATAGATTCCTATCCAAGAGACTTCCCATACTCTGGAACAAACTGCCTATTTATATCAAACAAAGCTCCTCATTAGCACTATTCAAGAAAAATCTTGATGATTGAATGGGAGATAGGAAATGCACCCCGGGGAACACTTCTGTGGCTCTGCTTGACAGGGGCACAGGAAAATAATTTTCTTGGGTGGCGAAAGCCAGGGTACTGTTTGGCTAGGCTTATATAGGCCCTAGGGCCAATAGCCTAGTACCTACCTATGAACCTCTGAATAGTAATGGTCAAGTCATTACTGATTTTGTTAAATGGTGTTCTGAGTCTTATCTTTAGTTGGCATAATGGTTAAAATTTTTGCCTCTCATGCACAAGTTACAAGATTCAACCTAGACCTCTGGCCAATGCCTGTTTGTAGTTTGCATGTACTTTCTGTGTCTCTGTGGGGTTCTTCACACCTCTGAAAAATATGCTGAGTTTTTCCATCTCAAAAAACTCACCAATGAATGGAGATGTGGGCAGCAGCACAGACTCAACACGGTGCCCTATAGGGGGAAAAGTTGTACAGACCAGCCTCTATGGGCATCTACTGTGGTGAGCAGTATCCTCAAGATAGGAGAAGATGGATCACAGACTGTGCAGCATGGGAGGGCAAGCCACTAGCTGGTGTAAAAATTTGGCTCTAGGTGATTCTGTCATATTGACTAATATCACCAAAATGGGCATGGGTAGTTACCCGTGATAAGAGGGTTGAGGACCCAGTCTACTCTGACCTATGCCAGGGAACCATGCTAATAGTGTTAGGGTGTATGTGCCCCTACTGACCTGTGTGTGCCTGCTGTAAAGCCTAGCAGTCCTGGATCAATAAACTACTGGCCAGCCAGTGTTTTGATGCCCATCATGAGTTACCTGGATAACTCTGTTGAGTAAAATCTGGACGTAAAACCGATCAACCTGCCAAATATAAACTGAGAATTGCTACACTTAATGTAAGTTCAGTGACAGGACACAGTTTGGAAGTGGATGACATTATGATACAGAGAGGCTGGACATTCTATGTATCCAAGAGACAAGATGGAAGGGCAGTGCAGCAAAGCCACTTGGCTTGGGATTCAGACTACTACTCAGGAGGGGGACAGGTTAGAAATGGTGTGGGAATTGTGGTGAGACAGAGGCTTCAGAAGTCAGTGAGGGATATCATCAGAATTAATGACAGACTCATGGCAATCAGACTCCAGTTTAATGATATGGCAGTATTCATAATCTCAGCCTATGCCTCACAGCAGGGTTGTGATAGTGAAGAAAAATGTGCATTCAGACATCAGTTGCAGGTCCTACTAGATGAAGCAGGACAAAATGAATTGGTATTGGTAATGAGTGACTTAAATGCACATATCGGGACCTATAGAACAGGATATGAGGACTGCCTGGGTCCACATGAGTAGGACAACAGGAATAGAGAAGGAGAAGCCACTCTAGACTTCTGTCTGGCAAATGGCTTGGTAGTAGCCAACACATGGTTCAGAAAGAGGGACAGTCACAAGATCACATACAAGAGTAGCGAACATGCAACTCAGGTAGACTTCCTCCTAGTAAGGAAAAGGCACTGGGGTAGAATTCATGATTGTAAAGTCATCCCCAGTGAAACAGTCAGCCTACAGCATAAACCACTGGTTGCCACAATCAGCTGCAAGCAGTGGTCAGAGAAGGTTCAACAGAGACCAGGCTGAAGACCTGGAAGTTGACTGGTGAGAAAATACAACAGTTCAAGGAATTACTCATGGCTCTAGCACCCCAAGAACAGGAGGAAATAGGTGAAGTTGAACAAGAATGGCAGTCCCTCAAAACAGCATGTGTTAGGACTAGACAACAGGTATGTGGCCAAGCCAGGTATGGAAATAAGGTACATAAGGAAAGCTGGTGGTGGGATGCAGAAATCCAGGAAGTCACAAAAAAGGAGTGCAGGAAGAAGTTGGAGATAGAAAAGAATGACCAGGCTAGGAAGGATGAAGAAAGAAGTTGCAAAAGTTGCAATAGGGCATCAGAGGAACTCTACCAACTTCTGGAACGTGACCCAGTAAGTGGCATAAAGAAGCTATGTCAGGTTGCAAGGCAAAGACAGAAAGATAAAGAAGATAGTCAGATTCTCTTCATAAGGGATGCCAGCAACAACCCGCTCACCATTCCACAGGACATCAAAGGCGGATGGAAGGGGTATATCCAGCAGTTTTTGAATGAAGAAAACCCCACTGAAGCTGTACTGCCCAGAAACAGCCTATGATGAGAGAAGAAGAGGATCCCACCCTAGAAAAAGTAAGAGTAGCACTAAGGAAAATTAAGTCAGTGAAAGCAGCAGAATCAGGTGAGGTCACAGCAGATGTGATAAAAGATGCTGGGTGAGATAGAGGAGAAATGGCTCCTGGGGGTACTCATAGCAGTGTGGAGAGAAAGGTGCATCCCAGATGACTGGAGAATAAGCACACATGTGCCAGTGTACAAGAAAAAAGGGGACATCCACAACTGTGGGCAGTACAGAGGCATCAAACTCCTATCGCAGTGCATGAAAGTTCTGGAGAGGGCAGTTGATAAATGGATATGCAGAACAGTAGAATGTAAGATGGGAGATGAGTAGTTTGGACTCAGATCAGGATGCAGCACAACTGACCTGATGTTTGCAGTGAAACAGATACTTGAGAATAAGCTAGAGATGAGGAAAGATTCCAACTGGGCATTCCTAGACTTGGAGAAAGCATATGACAAGGTCCCAAGAAAGCTGATCTGGGCAGTAATGCGGCAGTCCAAAGTCTCAGAAACATTAGTAGAATTAGTGCAGGCTATGTACAAAGACCCAATGACTCAAGTACAAACAGTGTTCAACCTCACAGAGGAGTTCCCAGTGGAGTGGGTGTACACCAGGGTTCGGCTCTGAGCCCACTGCTTTTCACACTAGTGATGAACTACATTAGCAAAGCAAACAGGTTGGAGGGGACAGATCAACAAAGTTACTGTATACAGATGATGTGGCATTACAGGCAGACTCTGAGCAAGAACTTCAGCAAAGGATAGGGGAATGCAGTGCAAAACTGAAGGCACATGGTATGAAACTAAGCACAGATAAGATAGTGGTAATGTCAGTAAATTGGGGAAATAAGAAGAAGCTGAGAATTGAGATAGAAGGGAAGATAGTGGGACAGGTAATTATCTTCAAGGGAAGATAGTGGGACAGGTAATTAACTTCAAGGGAAGATAGTGGAACAGGTACTGTAAATAGCTTCAAGTATCTGGTTGGGGTGGCTGAGGAGAAGGGAAGTCTGAATGAAGAGGTCAAAGCTAGAATCAGAGGGGTTGCAGCCAGCTGGCAATGCATCTCAGGTATTGTCTATGACAGAAGAATGCCAAAGAAGCTGAAAAGTAAGGTGTACATGACAATGGTGCAGCCAGTACTACTGTATGGTACAGAAACCTGGGCAGTAAAGACAGAGCAAATTAAGAAGCTAGAGGTGATGTAAATGAAGTGCCCGAGAAGGATGGCAGAATGCACACTCTGGGACAGATAAAGAAATGAGGACATAAGAGCAGAAGTCAAAGTAGCTCCAATTGCAGAAAAGATCAAAGAGAACAGATTACAGTGGTTCACCAAATGTGCAGAAAAGCAGCAAACAATCTGGTGAAGAAGATTTGGGACAGACAGGAAGAAGGTAAGAGGAAGCAAGGATGTCCAACAAAGAGGTGGATGGATTGTGTGAAAGAAGTTCTGCGACAGTCAGGCATGAGTGTTGAAGAAGGCAGCAGTGTGGCACTGAATTGAGATGGCAACAGTTAACACGATACCCCGACCCCATGTAGAAAATGGGAAAAGGGGGCTGATCATGATGATGATGATGAGTCTTATCTTCAGTTAAATGTATCTTAAACTAAAGATATGATAACTGATTTTAGAAAACATGCACATAGGTTCATAGGTTCATAGGTTCATAGGTTCATACTAGGCTATCTGCCCGAGGGCATTTATAAGCCTAGCCCATCGTTTTGTGGCTTACGCCACCCCTTTAGTATGGGGAACTATACCCATTATTTTGCTGTGCCTCTGTCGAGCAGTGACACTGAGGTAATTCCTGGGGTATATCTGTGATCTCCCATCCATTGGTCAAGATTTCTCTTGAACAAGGCCAGCGAGGTGCTCTGCCTCACATGTACCGGGATTTTGTTCCACAGCATAGGGAGTCTTTGGGTGATGAATCTATCCCTCCAGCACATCCTATTAATAGCCGTGTCGAGGTTTAAGTCTCCGCCTTGTGGCTCTGATGGATCTAGATTTTTGAGGTGAAGCATATTCATCAAATCTGGGTTTGACATGGCCTTGTATGTTAGGCAAAGGTCACCTCTGGGTAAGCGACTGAATAGAGCTGGAGTTCTTTCAGTCGGGCAGCATAGGACAGATTTTTGAGACCCTTTATCCTTTTGGTGAGGAACTTTTGTGGCCTCTCCAGCTGCTGCAAGTGTCGGGTCAGATACATTCCGAATGGGGCATTGTACTCAATCATTGGTCTGATGAGTGATGAGTAAAGGGAGACTATGACCTCCCTTGATCTAGATGAGAATCCCTTCATGATAAGGTGGGCAATGTAGAAGGACTTCCTAACTACTTTAGCTACATGGGTGTCGAATGACAGACTACTATCAACCTGGGTCCCCAGGTCCCTGATAACTTCTTCTGTGCTCAGTGGATTGCCACCTATTTGGTAGCTAGGGGTAACCTTGTTTTTCCCGAAGGGTATGACTATGCATTTTTTGGCATTTAACTTTAGGCCATGGCTCTGGCACCAGTTATCCATTTCTGTGAGACCCTTCTGAAGGATATCTGTGTCAGATGTGTTTTCTACTATGGCTTCCAGTTTGCAGTCATCTGCAAACTTTGTCAGCCATAACCCTCCTGTGTTTGCTTGTACTGGAAAAGTAGATGCCAAACAAGAGTGGGCCCAGGACTGAGCCCTGTGGGACACCACTTGTGACAGGCTTTGAGTCTGACATGGCGCCAGCAACTCTGACCCTGTGGGTTCTGTCACTCAGCCAGTTTGCAACCCATCTTGTGATGTATGGGTTAACATTTAAGCTGATGAGTTTTTCAATGATACCCGAGTGGGGTATTGTATCGAAGGCCTTAGCCAGATCGAGGTAGGCTGTATGGACTGCCTTTCCCTCATCAATGGCTTTGGTGACTGTTTCAAAAGTCAACCAAGTTTAAAAGGCATGATCTGCCTTTGACAAAGCCAAACTGGGTTGGATCCAAAGTCTGCAAATTCCCTATGTCTTTATTTATGAGGTCCATTATGATCCTCTCCATGGCTTTGCAGATAAGGCTTGTCAAGCTAATGGGCGGTAATTTCCAGGGTCTGTGGAGGCACCGCCTTTGTGAAGTGGGACCACAGTTGCAGTGCGCCACTCCTGGGTAATGTATCCAGAGGTAAGACTTTGATTAAACAGCTGTCGAGCTGTGGGTTTAATTCCTCATTGAGTTCGTGGAGCACACAGCCGGGACACCATCGGGTCCCATGGATGCTGTGTTTTTGCTTTGGAGAGAGCAGTTCTCACTTGGGCGTTGGAGATGTTTGGGGGCTGCACTCATTTGGTATAGATATCTCTCCTTTGGGGAGGGGAGAAGTTTGCACTGAACCTGTCAGCCAGTATGTTGGCAATGTCTGTAGGATCAGTAATCTTCACATCATTTTGAACTAGTTCTGAGCATATCTGGGAGTTTCCTCCTAGGTTTCTAACATAGCTAAAGAAGGCCTTATTATTGTCTTTTGAGTCTTTAGCTATTTTTCTCTCGAAATTTGCTTTGGATGATTTTATGAGAGCTCTTAGTTTACTTATAGTGATCAAGGGTGTCTTACCTTTTAAGGATTTTGCTCTATCTTGTAGTAGCTTCCTCCTTTGTTGTAGAGTTTGTTTATGGCTGGGGTCCACCAGACTGGACGCTTGCCTTTGGTACAAAGAGTCTTTGTTTTGCTTGGGATTGCCTTATCCATGCAGTCCTGCAGGTGCTGGTAGAAGGCGTTTGTAAGTGATTCAGCGGCTTGAGTATTGTTTTCCGCCGCTCGGGGCCTGAAAGGAGACCACACTAGTCTTTAGAAGTGGGAAGTCGGCTTTTGGGAAGTTCTTTACTGTGGTCTTTTTATTTTCAGTTGGGGTGGGATGAGGACCTCCAGCGAGATTAGTTTGTGATCTGATCTCACCAGTGAGGGGTATACTTCCGGTGTTGAACATTGTGCTCCCATGTTCGTGATGATGAGATCAAGTATGTTATCTCCTCTTGTGGGGATGGTGACTAGTTGTTCCATGGCATTTGAGTTTATGAATTCCAGGAACTTTTGGGCTAGGGTGTTTGGGCTTGAGTAGTGTTCCCAGTCTATATTAGGGTAATTGAAGTCACCTAGTATGATGGTGTTTGGTGATACATTTATCCCTCTAGTGTTTTCAGGAAGGCCATGTGAGTTTCCTGAGTTTGTGAGGGTGGCCTGTAACATGCTACAATTTGCAGAGCAGTCTTGCCTATGGTTAATTGCACCTGGATGGTCTCCGATGCATCGTGCGTTGCCACCAGTCTTGAGGTGTGGGTGTCCTTGATGAATATGGATACCCTCCTTTCTTGGTATTGTCCGGATTTTGGGGCCGGAACGCATGATATGAGGTAAAACCTGATAGCGCTGGGGTGCTCTCAGGAGCCTTGAACCAGGTTTCTGTCACAGCACAGACATCGATGTTCTCCATACTGAGAAGGGCCTCGAGTGCGTGCATTTTGAGATTTAGACTTCTGGCATTGAGCAGCATTACCCTTAGTTTTTTTTTTTTGTGTTCTAGGGTGGTAGGTTTAGAATTTGAGCCTTGCCTAAAAAGGCACTATGGGGTGGCAAGAGCCTTTGCCAATATCCTGAATCCCAGGGTGACAGGTGCAAGCCATCCTTGCGAAGCAGCGTGGCTTGTCCAGCATGTCATCCCAGGAAGACAGATACTGGATCCCCTTTGAATGACACCAGTGTTTAAGCCAGTTGTTAAAGCTGATCATCTTATCTCTGTATTGTGGCATCATTCTTGGTGAAGGTAGGATACTGCTCAAGGTCAGGGTCATACCTGCCTGGGCTACATAATCAGAGAGCTCCTCAATGTCTCTTTTCATGTAGTCCAAGGAGGTACATCTCAGGTCGTTTACACCAGCGTGGACAATGACTGAGTCATATTTGTACCTGCTGTTGAGAGACCTGAGTGCTTGTGTTATGTGGCGGATTCTAGCGCCCGACAGGCAGCTTACTGTGACCTTCTCCTTACTCAGTCTGGTGAGCGGGACATCAGTGTGTCTGACTATGGAGTCACCAATGACTAGTGTGTCTGGCATTGTGTTTGGCCTTAAGGGCTGTGACTGTTTGACACTCTGACTGTGAGGTCTATGTGTTGCGGGTGTTGTGTTCTGAGGTGGTGGTTGTTTGGGTGTCTGCTTTGGTGGCCTCTGCTGTTTTGGTAGATTTTGATCAGAGCCTCCGAGTATGTCTTTGTGTGTTTATGTGTATGATTTGAGGTTGTAATGGTACTATGTGAGACTGGGTCTATAGTGTGTGTGGTAACCTTCTCCTCCTGACTGGTCTTGCCAGTCCTATGTTGAGAGAGCTCAGCCTCCAGTTTGGCCGTATAGTTGCATCTCTCGCATGTATTTGTGTTTTGTGGGAGGAGGAGAGGGTTGTCTGTGTACATGAGGCAATTGAAACATTGCCTCAATATTCCCAGGTTCACCAGCTGAGCAGGAGAGGACACTAGCAACTGATCCCTCGACATGCTAGAAGGGTAGACGAAAAACTTTAAAAAAAGATTCCAGGGGACGTGGGTGACCGAGAAATGGGGGGTTGCCTTTTTGGGGTACTAACTATGACAAGAGTGCCGTATCAAGGTAATAAGTACTGTAGGAGCAAGTGCTAGGTTTAATAGATAGAGAATAGTCTACTTGGAGTCAAGTAGAGATGATCTTTTTAGTTATAGGATATGCTGATTTGATCAGTAGTATAGTTCGAGGAAGGTAGTTTTAAGGGAAAATTTGAAGAGTGGACTTTAGGTAGCCCGAATAGTTTAAACCTGCTTAACCGGCACTGCCCTAGTGTGCAACAGTGGCAGCTCCGCGCTAAATCGCTCTAAATTGCGCTAACGCGCGTTTTATACCAGGGGGCTGGAAAAAGCTAGAAACTGGCCCAAAACGACCAATAAACTACTAGTTACTGGCTGAAACCTCACAAAACTGGACAAAAGGCAGCTCAATGCTTCCCACTCCCACTGGTAAGCAAGGTAGCTTCCCTTCCCCCAAATAAGGCAAGGAAACAGTACACAGGAACTACAACCAAAGCCCAGGAATCAGCAACTCTGAAACTGGACTAAACTAGTAAAGCAGGAAAAACAAGAGATATTTTTTTCTTTTTTTTTTTCACAAAACAGGCAGAAACAGGTACAGCAAACACTTATAAATGCTATGAATCAGCTACTACAGCTTACACAGAAGAATTTGCTACAAATACAGTCAAATAGTAACAAACAAGGATTCCAAGTGCAATATTAAGTTAAATGCAGTAAAACAGCTTCAATGTAACAGAAAGGCAGGCAAATACAGTTGCTAGGTATTCAGATGTGGAAAGCAACAAAAATATACTTAGTATCAAGAAAAGTCGCTTATTCAGCTCTCTGCAGCCTGGATTACTCTGCTGGCCCACGTGGAGTCTGTGCTGAGTAGGTACAAGCTGAAAGTTTTATACCAGGGGCTGGAAAAAGCTAGAAACTGGCCCAAAACGACCAATAAACTACTAGTTACTGGCTGAAACCTCACAAAACTGGACAAAGGCAGCTCAATGCTTCCCACTCCCACTGGTAAGCAAGGTAGCTTCCCTTCCCCAAATAAGGCAAGGAAACAGTACACAGGAACTACAACCAAAGCCCAGGAATCAGCAACTCTGAAACTGGACTAAACTAGTAAAGCAGGAAAAACAAGAGATATTTTTTCTTTTTTTCTTTTTTTCACAAAACAGGCAGAAACAGGTACAGCAAACACTTATAAATGCTATGAATCAGCTACTACAGCTTACACAGAAGAATTTGCTACAAATACAGTCAAATAGTAACAAACAAGGATTCCAAGTGCAATATTAAGTTAAATGCAGTAAAAACAGCTTCAATGTAACAGAAAGGCAGGCAAAATACAGTTGCTAGGTATTCAGATGTGGAAAGCAACAAAAATATACTTAGTATCAAGAAAAGTCGCTTATTCAGCTCTCTGCAGCCTGGATTACTCTGCTGGCCCACGTGGAGTCTGTGCTGAGTAGGTACAAGCTGAAAGTTTTATACCAGGGGCTGGAAAAGCTAGAAACTGGCCCAAAACGACCAATAAACTACTAGTTACTGGCTGAAACCTCACAAAACTGGACAAAAGGCAGCTCAATGCTTCCCACTCCCACTGGTAAGCAAGGTAGCTTCCCTTCCCCTAAATAAGGCAAGGAAACAGTACACAGGAACTACAACCAAAGCCCAGGAATCAGCAACTCTGAAACTGGACTAAACTAGTAAAGCAGGAAAAACAAGAGATATTTTTTTTCTTTTTTTTTTTTTCACAAAACAGGCAGAAACAGGTACAGCAAACACTTATAAATGCTATGAATCAGCTACTACAGCTTACACAGAAGAATTTGCTACAAATACAGTCAAATAGTAACAAACAAGGATTCCAAGTGCAATATTAAGTTAAATGCATTAAAACAGCTTCAATGTAACAGAAAGGCAGGCAAAATACAGTTGCTAGGTATTCAGATGTGGAAAGCAACAAAAATATACTTAGTATCAAGAAAAGTCGCTTATTCAGCTCTCTGCAGCCTGGATTACTCTGCTGGCCCACGTGGAGTCTGTGCTGAGTAGGTACAAGCTGAAAGTTTTATACCAGGGGCTGGAAAAGCTAGAAACTGGCCCAAAACGACCAATAAACTACTAGTTACTGGCTGAAACCTCACAAAACTGGACAAAAGGCAGCTCAATGCTTCCCACTCCCACTGGTAAGCAAGGTAGCTTCCCTTCCCCAAATAAGGCAAGGAAACAGTACACAGGAACTACAACCAAAGCCCAGGAATCAGCAACTCTGAAACTGGACTAAACTAGTAAAGCAGGAAAAACAAGAGATATTTTTTCTTTTTTTTTTTTTTCACAAAACAGGCAGAAACAGGTACAGCAAACACTTATAAATGCTATGAATCAGCTACTACAGCTTACACAGAAGAATTTGCTACAAATACAGTCAAATAGTAACAAACAAGGATTCCAAGTGCAATATTAAGTTAAATGCAGTAAAAACAGCTTCAATGTAACAGAAAGGCAGGCAAAATACAGTTGCTAGGTATTCAGATGTGGAAAGCAACAAAAAATATACTTAGTATCAAGAAAAGTCGCTTATTCAGCTCTCTGCAGCCTGGATTACTCTGCTGGCCCACGTGGAGTCTGTGCTGAGTAGGTACAAGCTGAAAGTTTTATACCAGGGGGCTGGAAAAGCTAGAAACTGGCCCAAAACGACCAATAAACTACTAGTTACTGGCTGAAACCTCACAAAACTGGACAAAGGCAGCTCAATGCTTCCCACTCCCACTGGTAAGCAAGGTAGCTTCCTTCCCCAAATAAGGCAAGGAAACAGTACACAGGAACTACAACCAAAGCCCAGGAATCAGCAACTCTGAAACTGGACTAAACTAGTAAAGCAGGAAAAACAAGAGATATTTTTTTCTTTTTTCTTTTTTCACAAAACAGGCAGAAACAGGTACAGCAAACACTTATAAATGCTATGAATCAGCTACTACAGCTTACACAGAAGAATTTGCTACAAATACAGTCAAATAGTAACAAACAAGGATTCCAAGTGCAATATTAAGTTAAATGCAGTAAAAACAGCTTCAATGTAACAAAAAGGCAGGCAAAATACAGTTGCTAGGTATTCAGATGTGGAAAGCAACAAAAATATACTTAGTATCAAGAAAAGTCGCTTATTCAGCTCTCTGCAGCCTGGATTACTCTGCTGGCCCACGTGGAGTCTGTGCTGAGTAGGTACAAGCTGAAAGTTTTATACCAGGGGCTGGAAAAGCTAGAAACTGGCCCAAAACGACCAATAAACTACTAGTTACTGGCTGAAACCTCACAAAACTGGACAAAGGCAGCTCAATGCTTCCCACTCCCACTGGTAAGCAAGGTAGCTTCCTTCCCCAAATAAGGCAAGGAAACAGTACACAGGAACTACAACCAAAGCCCAGGAATCAGCAACTCTGAAACTGGACTAAACTAGTAAAGCAGGAAAAACAAGAGATATTTTTTCTTTTTTTTTTTTTTTCACAAAACAGGCAGAAACAGGTACAGCAAACACTTATAAATGCTATGAATCAGCTACTACAGCTTACACAGAAGAATTTGCTACAAATACAGTCAAATAGTAACAAACAAGGATTCCAAGTGCAATATTAAGTTAAATGCAGTATAAACAGCTTCAATGTAACAGAAAGGCAGGCAAAATACAGTTGCTAGGTATTCAGATGTGGAAAGCAACAAAAATGATACTTAGTATCAAGAAAAGTCGCTTATTCAGCTCTCTGCAGCCTGGATTACTCTGCTGGCCCACGTGGAGTCTGTGCTGAGTAGGTACAAGCTGAAAGTTTTATACCAGGGGCTGGAAAAAGCTAGAAACTGGCCCAAAACGACCAATAAACTACTAGTTACTGGCTGAAACCTCACAAAACTGGACAAAGGCAGCTCAATGCTTCCCACTCCCACTGGTAAGCAAGGTAGCTTCCCTTCCCCAAATAAGGCAAGGAAACAGTACACAGGAACTACAACCAAAGCCCAGGAATCAGCAACTCTGAAACTGGACTAAACTAGTAAAGCAGGAAAAACAAGAGATATTTTTTTTTTTTTTTTTTTTCACAAAACAGGCAGAAACAGGTACAGCAAACACTTATAAATGCTATGAATCAGCTACTACAGCTTACACAGAAGAATTTGCTACAAATACAGTCAAATAGTAACAAACAAGGATTCCAAGTGCAATATTAAGTTAAATGCAGTAAAACAGCTTCAATGTAACAGAAAGGCAGGCGAAATACAGTTGCTAGGTATTCAGATGTGGAAAGCAACAAAAATATACTTAGTATCAAGAAAAGTCGCTTATTCAGCTCTCTGCAGCCTGGATTACTCTGCTGGCCCACGTGGAGTCTGTGCTGAGTAGGTACAAGCTGAAAGTTTTATACCAGGGGCTGGAAAAGCTAGAAACTGGCCCAAAACGACCAATAAACTACTAGTTACTGGCTGAAACCTCACAAAACTGGACAAAGGCAGCTCAATGCTTCCCACTCCCACTGGTAAGCAAGGTAGCTTCCTTCCCCAAATAAGGCAAGGAAACAGTACACAGGAACTACAACCAAAGCCCAGGAATCAGCAACTCTGAAACTGGACTAAACTAGTAAAGCAGGAAAAACAAGAGATATTTTTTTCTTTTTTTCTTTTTTTCACAAAACAGGCAGAAACAGGTACAGCAAACACTTATAAATGCTATGAATCAGCTACTACAGCTTACACAGAAGAATTTGCTACAAATACAGTCAAATAGTAACAAACAAGGATTCCAAGTGCAATATTAAGTTAAATGCAGTAAAACAGCTTCAATGTAACAGAAAGGCAGGCGAAATACAGTTGCTAGGTATTCAGATGTGGAAAGCAACAAAAATATACTTAGTATCAAGAAAAGTCGCTTATTCAGCTCTCTGCAGCCTGGATTACTCTGCTGGCCCACGTGGAGTCTGTGCTGAGTAGGTACAAGCTGAAAGTTTTATACCAGGGGCTGGAAAAGCTAGAAACTGGCCCAAAACGACCAATAAACTACTAGTTACTGGCTGAAACCTCACAAAACTGGACAAAAGGCAGCTCAATGCTTCCCACTCCCACTGGTAAGCAAGGTAGCTTCCCTTCCCCCAAATAAGGCAAGGAAACAGTACACAGGACCTACAACCAAAGCCCAGGAATCAGCAACTCTGAAACTGGACTAAACTAGTAAAGCAGGAAAAACAAGAGATATTTTTTCTTTTTTTTTTTTTCACAAAACAGGCAGAAACAGGTACAGCAAACACTTATAAATGCTATGAATCAGCTACTACAGCTTACACAGAAGAATTTGCTACAAATACAGTCAAATAGTAACAAACAAGGATTCCAAGTGCAATATTAAGTTAAATGCAGTAAAAACAGCTTCAATGTAACAGAAAGGCAGGCAAAATACAGTTGCTAGGTATTCAGATGTGGAAAGCAACAAAAAATATACTTAGTATCAAGAAAAGTCGCTTATTCAGCTCTCTGCAGCCTGGATTACTCTGCTGGCCCACGTGGAGTCTGTGCTGAGTAGGTACAAGCTGAAAGTTTTATACCAGGGGGCTGGAAAAAGCTAGAAACTGGCCCAAAACGACCAATAAACTACTAGTTACTGGCTGAAACCTCACAAAACTGGACAAAAGGCAGCTCAATGCTTCCCACTCCCACTGGTAAGCAAGGTAGCTTCCCTTCCCCCAAATAAGGCAAGGAAACAGTACACAGGAACTACAACCAAAGCCCAGGAATCAGCAACTCTGAAACTGGACTAAACTAGTAAAGCAGGAAAAACAAGAGATATTTTTTTCTTTTTTTTCTTTTTTTTCACAAAACAGGCAGAAACAGGTACAGCAAACACTTATAAATGCTATGATAACAGTTATAAAGGATGAGTTGGTTGAATCTGTACAATCTTATAAACATCTTGGGACAATTATAGATTCAAAGTTGAATTTTGAGGAAAACTGTGAAGCTATGTGTAGAAAGGACTTCAAACAGTGTTTTGTTTTTGAAAATTGTTCCAATTACATATAGATAAAATAAAATGATGATCTTATTTTACTGTGCTTTCACTGAATCGATTATATCATTTTCTTTGGTAGCATGGTATGGATATTTGTTATAAAAATAAGAATTAATTGAATCAGATTTTGAAATGGCCTAGTAAGCTGGTTGGAGAACAGTAACTGAATCTTACATCTCTATATTCTAGGAGATTGGAAAAAATTATCTGTTCAATTTTGAAGGATGTTTTACATCCATTATACATTAAATTTCAGCTTCTTTCATTTGGAATAAGGTATTTATTCCCAGTGTATACAACAAAATGATATAATAACAGTTTTATTCCAGTAACTACTGCTCAAATCAATAACAAATGTGTTCAATTTACAGAATAATCTGCATTTGTAGCATGTTCGAATCCCAGCTTTTTGCCTGATTGAAAACATTTTTTTGAAATGCAAAATAGATAGGTATAATGATGGCACTTTGAATTAGTAAAGTTGTGCAACATAGGATGTGGAGCTGTCCAATATAGGATGTAAACTCCTTCCCCAGGATTTACTAATCTTCTGTGTAAGACTAGATTAGTCTTACACGGAAACGTCAGTCTAAGAGTATGATGGCAGTGAGCCATGCATATTAATGAGGGCGCACTGCCTCAACTCTAAAGTTTACACGGAGCATGGATGAGTGTAGGGGGCGTGTCGGACTGCCGAGCAGTCCAAAAATCCATGCCCCTACACTGACAAAACCCAAGAAATGTCGAGTTACATGAGCGAGTCCACTCATATGTGTACATTGTAACACTACACTCCCCCATATGTTAAACCTTGTACAAATTTAAAAATTAAAAGAAATTTTTTTTTGTTTTATTTCCGATATAGCTGCCCATATTTGCGTGTTTTTGCGCGGGATTGCCCATTGCATAGCTACAGTTAGCAGCTTAGACACCGAAGAGGATAATAAGAAAAAAATATGCATATTAAGCAAAATAGCAATAGCATAGTGGTTAGAGCCTTTGCACAAAAAGGCAACATTCCCGGTTCGAGTCCCACTACTGCACGTTCCATTTTGTGTTGGAAATCTGTATACAAAAATATTTCCTGACATTTATCATGTATAAGTTTTGTAAAAAGCATTCAAATGTTATATGTAGTAGTGAACTAATTATATATATATGAAGGTGAAATTGTTATGCATTCTGAGGCATGAGTAACTTATTTTAAGCAATATAAAGCACTGCTAAGCACATTTTAGCAGTATTTAGCATTTTTAAAACCAATTGCTCATAGCTGAGCACCACATTAACAAGCGCAATGTATTTGTGCATAGCCGTGCACCACGCTAATTAGCACAACATCAGGCAACATCGGGCAACATTGAGCAACGTTGGGCAACGTTGGGCAAAGTCGGGCAAAGTTGAGCAAAGGCGGCTAAACACGGCCACACCTCCTTTACTGTACCTTAACCATTCAGGTCAGGCCAGTAGGAAAATAAAAAGCAGTGACAGGGCTCGAACTCAGGATACTGTGAACTTTAGTCACAGTACATAACCACTAAGCCATGACAGCATTTCATAACCATGCACTTTCAACAGCCACATATCTGTCAAAGGAATATTAAACATTGCCAACATCAGCTAAGCAGGTGTGCCTACAGCTGAGTATTTTCAAAACTGGCCAGTCACAAATAGGTGTGGGAAATGAGGCAAATTTAAGCTCCACAGGCGGGAATACTTGCCATAACTGGTTGGAGCTCCCTTCTGCAGTCATCATGGCCGGTGTTGGAGAAGGCACTCGATTTCGAGCGCAATGCTGGGGCATTGAGGAGACCAAAGTAATGGTTTGGCTCCTTGTCAACAATCATGAGGAAAGACTCCTGTGGGGTCAGTACCAGGGCACCCAATATAAAATGGAGGCCTGGAACAGTCTAGCTCATGATCTCACCAGTGCCACTGGCATTCCTTGGACTGGTGAGCAGGTCAGGCACCATTATTCTGACCTGAAGCAATGTAAGGAGGATCAACTGGACCAGTGGATCCAGAAGTCCCATGCGATGCCTAATGCCCCAGTACTGAGTAAGTAGCCATTGTATTAAGTAGTTAAGAATTGCTATGCTTGTCTATACTATGGATAGGTATGCTCAGTATGACTGCATTTACTTCACAGCTGCAGGGGTCTGGGCTATGAATCAGCAAGCCCATGAAGATAGGTAGCAAAGGCTGCGTCATCAGGCAGGTTAGTAATTATTCTGCATGTACTGTTATATAAAATAAATGAGAGAGCCTTCAAAAAGTGTTTTAACCCAATAAATAAAGGTGTAATAATCCTTTAATAAATGTATAATTCCTGGAGTGCATCTGTGTCATTTTCTTTGATATGTTGTTGTACTGTTGCATTTTACAAATAGTATGTTGTATTAAGCAGTGTTAACCCACACTTGGGTAGGCCCATATAATGTGGATGAAGGGAGTGCCAGTAGCTTTTATGCATATTTACAGCCCTCAACAGTTGGTGCATGTCCAGCATGTACAGGTTAATCTGGCACATGAGTAGCTTGGTATTTTGTTCCCCAGAAATGTCAGTGTGCTGCCAGAAATGTAGGGAGCTGTTAACATATAACTGATACTTTCACCTGAACATATCTAGATAATTATATGAAAGTAGAGATGTCAGTGTACCATCTTAGCAGTAGTGTGTGTGAGCAGCTCTCAAAATATGCATCTTGGACAGTTTGTATGTAAGATACAGCTCATGTATATAATGATCTAGCAAAATCCAATTGCACAATATAAGGACATTGGGTAGTGTAATAATATATGTAAGGGACATATAACTGCAGTTAATAGGAATGTAGTGAAAACTAGAAGGATATATAAGTTGTTAATTGAGCTATCCTTTTCCACCCTACTCTATATGCATAAAAAATGCAATTCCACACCTCAATCTGTATGTCTAATCTCAAAACATTTGTTGGGACATATGTCCTATTGATTTATAAATATTTGCATTTATTTCTATGCAAGTGCCCTGTCAAAATACCACAATATTGGTGGCCTGTTGCCATCAATTCAACCTGCATGCTGTTGTAATGTCCACTATTGTTCTATATATGCATGTGTTATGCTTGCTTTTCAATTGTTGAAAATCTGGTGTGTTGGGTTAATGGGAATACTTCTGCATGCTGTTATAACTAATTGGGAATGCTGTTGACTGTTACTAACCCATATCTTTATTAAGCCCTCCAAAACATAGTTCATATGGGAAGGCCGGTCCCAGCGGACCCACCTGTCCCACCTCACCTGGCCATAGCACCTGGCACCAGCAGGTCCGGTGCCCAGCCTGGGTCCTCCTCCTCCACTGGCCCTGTGCCACCTTCGGGTGGAAGCACTGCAGGGGATTGGGCTCGGCCCCCCCATGCAAACATGGGCGAGGAGGGCAACCTATCACCCTTCGAATGGTCCGGGCTGTGGTGTGTAGAGAGACTGAACGTTCTGTTGCAGAACCTCTATGCCAGCTTGAGGCACGAGTGGTGCAACACCTGGGTCATCCTGCCCCTCCTACACAGACCCCAGCACAGCCACCCTCTGGGCTGTGAAGGTGCAGTAGTGACTGCCCATGGGTGGGGACCTCAGTCCCACTGTTTCCATCTGTGGGCTCATGGGATAGCGATTTCCAAACATCCTTCCCCGTCAAAGGTGTTCACCCACCACGTGTCATATACCGCCCCTGTATGTGTCTTGTTTGTCTTGTCCCCCCAAATATACCTACTTCCCCTACCCCACATTCCACTCTCACCTGAAAAAAAAGGGGCAATCTGCTCCCAAAAAAAAATTACACCCCATACATAGCTGCACATTTTGCACACATGTCCACTGGACACATAAAATGTAATTTAATTGACATTATAATGTACTTGATTGTCCTCACCCCTCTCTCAGGGGTTGAAGGTTTCATATCTATATCCAAATTTATTCCATATGCACAGATGTTGCTGTTAAAGAAATGGGCAGCTATGGACCTTCCCTACACCCATCCTGCACATCCCAAGCTACTTTCCATACTGTCTTTCCCTCTTTTTGCCCCTTTTTCACCACTTTCTTATCTCCCCATTTTTCTTTTCTTTCAAAGAAATGAGCGCGGGGGTTAGTGGGAGTAAGCATTATTAAGCAGTAGTTAGCGGGTTTGAGCAAGTGTGCGCTTGTCTGCGCTTAGCTAAACATTGCTAAGCATCGCACAAACCCGCACAAATCTGCTTACAACTGCTTAAAAGTGCCTTAGTCACTCTGTATGTGAGGGCCCTTATTCTGCTCCGGAGCAAAATAAAACACCTCTGTCAGTCTCAAACCCCAGATTTTGTACACACTACACAACATGAAGTACCACTAAGCCACAGTAGATATACAACAAGTTGGTGCTGAAATAAATATATCTTGCATCAGAATGAGTGAATGTAAAGGAAAAATAGGAATGCCATACCACACAACTTGTTCTGTGGATCTTTACCAACATTTGTTGTGGGATTATATTACATGACTGTGATAAGAGAAGCAGCCATTCTAGCAGGAAATAATGTTACACCATCACTTTACAACCCCACACAGTATCACAGCAGGACAAACACTGGCATATCTGTTTAGGGCAGAGGCCATACCTCCCAACTGTCCCTAATTTTCAGGGATGTCCCTGATTTTGACACAAATTTTAGCTCTGTCCCTCTGAATCCCTCCTAAAACTACTGATTTTGGCCAGAAAGGTGGTGAATTACACTTAATGAATAATGACAATAATTAAGAGTTAGACACTTCTTTTACTTCAGAAAAGGTGTATAAATTCATATGCTCTGATTCTCTCAATGTTTCAACTTAATGGCACTAACGTTTTAAAGGTGTCCCTGACTTTTTATTTACTTTTCCCTGAGTCTGTTCAAATATGTACCTCAGTGTTTGAGAGGTCTGGCAGAGGCAGAAACACAGAGGCATATCAGCCTTTCTGCTGTTGCACACTGTGCAAATAGCTTTGGAAGGAGTTTTGGAAGCATACCCTTATGTAGGAATACAACACTGAAATACAAATGGATGTAGCCATGTACTGGTAGCAGCCAATGGTAACAATGCCATTGCTCTATTGCTGAAAAGACCTGTGTGGTGCACAGACAAAAAATAGGCTATTCTCTGGCTACCATGTGGATAGGTCCACAGTTGTGAGTTACGCAGACTACTTGCCTTGATAAACTAACATGTACACAGCAACCCTATAAGTCCAGCAAGATAAAATCCACACAATAATACTTATGCTCTCTGTACTTTTGCACCCCTACCCAAATGTAGAATATACCTGTGTGTGCAGGGTCTACCAAGGATGTAGGTAAGCATACTCACAGTACTGAAATGTGTCCAGTTTTTCTGAGCAGCTTGTGCTAATGTCAACACTAAAAAAGCACAAACTGTTTAGAACTGAGTAAATGAATATTCACAGTATAGCAGTTCACAAAACAATTCTTGTGCCAAAGGAATACATCTCAATAACTAGCTTTGTATGGCAGTTAATTGTAAAAGTTAAAAAGAAAGTACATCTTTCCATGTATCTTGGGTTAGCATTTTGAGGGGTGAGTACATTTCTACACTGACAAATGTGGCTAAACTGTAGTGACCATTGGATAGGCACAGCTGATACTCAACATGCACATAACATACACATCTATGTCATACACAGACCATTTTAACATGCTACACATAAAGGATTCCCAAACCCTCTGTAAAGACACACTCTGGTATCCAAAATCTCTTCCACACATTACACATAATATACCTGAGGGGTAGAAGCCTATCATGGGGCATTTAAACACTCTGCAACACACTACACATTCATGTCAGGGAATGCTCCTTATTGGCTTCCTTACAAACTCATGTAACAACTGGCTGTGAAATGGTGAATGTAACCAAGGTAGTACAGTTCTGGTACAGCATGATTTGTGCTGGTTTGGGAAACATTTGTAGCCTTGAGTGACCACATGATACTTCATGATGATGGCCTATGGTACTATACCCCATCCAGTTATTGTAACCACAGTACTACACATAGCTTTCATTGCTATACACCTTGCTATACACCTTAATGTTGTGTGTGTGCACACATATGCACCTCTAAACAATATGCATACCAATCACTAGTTGCACAACTGACACATATATGTCTTGTGATGCTATTGAGTGGCTAGGTCATATGACAGACATTGGGTATGTGTAGTGTTTAAATATGCAGTTGTGTTTTAGCATGCCATGTCATGGATGACACTAGCATGTCCACAATATGATCTACACTCACCATAAGTATCATACATTGGGTATGTGGCAGAATGGTATTCCATCAATTATCCATGCACCACTGATGACGTTGTGTGAATACTCATCATGCATGTGCTAAAAATGCATCTACAATTATTTGCTAAAGACACAGAGGCTGTAATCAGCATTGGATACCTATCTGACACACAGATACGCACAGATACACATCCAGCCATGGTATGTACACCTGTTTGTTATGGTGCACAGTACATTACAGAGTTTTGAATACTTGCATAGCAATGTTGTGTCCATGTATGCATTGTGTTCCAGGGGGAGGCCCATCACCTAATAACAAAACACATGCATCAAAGCCATGTATACTGTTAGTAACAAGGACTGTCTACACTTGCACTGCATGCTGTTGAGCAACACATGTCCTGCATGCTGACATGTGTGATATGACTGTTTTGCTTGTGATACTGTACCCCACCATGACCTGCTATTGTGTATGTTCTGAGATTGCTGGTGTTGTGTGTGTCTGCTTTAGGGAGGAGTGTATTTTTGTGTGTGTGCATGTGTGCATGTGCGCATGTGCGCATGTGTGCATGTGCGCATGTGTGCATGTGTGCATGTGCATATGTGCGCATGTGTGCATGTGCACATGTGTGCATGTGTGCATGTGCATATGTGCACATGTGTGCATGTGTGCATGTATGCATGTGGTCTGACATAATGTTCAGGTCTTAAAGTGTGATTCCTGTTTTCCTCTCACAGGTGCCAAGGTGGGGCTGGTTCAGTACAGCAGGGAACCTGATGTCACTGAGACAGACAGTGATCATGAGGATAGGTGTGTTGAGGCACGGGCAGGTTTATCAGGGTCTGTTGTTGGGCCACCAATTGACAGTGCACAAGTCTCCACCCCATCCATGCACACAGTCATACTGCCTGTACATCCATCATCACCATTGCCCTTAACTGAGGGACAGTGTACTGTTGGCACTGGCCAGGACAGTGTGGTATTTATGGCACATGTATCAAGACACAGCAGCCATAATCAGATGTCTGGAACGGTACCACATAGGCAGATGCCCAGGGGTTCTCATCAGAGCACTGCTGGTCATCATGCCCCTGGCAGACGTGCAACACCTCTTTCAACCACACGCATGTTCCAGGCTGTCATGGAGGCACAAACACGAATGGAGCGGTACACCAGACAGGGAATAAGGGCACAGAGGGCTCATAACACCTCTGTAAATGACAGTATCCATGACCTAGCAGGTGCCATACATAATTACACTGAGGTCATTGATAGACGTTGGGGTGAGACATTGAATGTCCTCCACAATGTCATGTCCATGTGTCAGGGCAGTGCGGGATGGTTGAGACATCGACATGGAGGTATGCCAGCAACATCAGCAGCTGCAGGTTGCCGTGGATGTCCAGCAAATCACAGCTGCTCCCATAGTGCCATGTTGGGGGGGCTGTCCATAGACAATCCTAGAAGATCACATGCACGTGGCTGTGGCCAGTCCCGGCAGGGAACTGGATCCAGTGGACATATGTCAACCTCTTCGGATAGTACCCAGTCTGGATTAGTACCTGATACTGTCTGTAGCACCCCTGCCAGGCACAGGTTCCGTATCCATGGCCAGAGATGGTGATCTGTAAAGCCTGCCAGGTACATTCTGTAGCTGCCTCACAAATCCCTGTATATGGCAGCCACATGGTGGAACTGTGTGCATGCAGACGCACACACAAACCAGAAAACTAGGGCAAACACATACCCGCACACATTACATCAACATTGGCCCATAACAGTACTCATGGCCCTCACACACACACTCAAACACACATGTCGATTGTATGGCTCAGTGTAGGCCTCTGGCAAGCCAACAACACACCCTGTGCATATGATGAAACCTGTGCCACCTTCTGTCATCTGTAACATTGATGCAGGAACAGGCTAACATGGTGCTGATAACACAGGTCTGCAGGTGTACATTTGTGAACATGATGGAGGTGCACTGTCTGCATGTACGTGCATATTGGACACATGGGCAGTGTGACATGCCCTGTATTGGCCAGTGTTAACACTCCATACTTTCTATTGGTGGCCATTATGCATTGTACTACACACATTTTGGAACTTGAGTACACATGTGTGTGTATGACATAGGTTGACACAGTGCTGTGGGTGATGCTGTTATTGCTATCTGTCATTGGTTTGCATTACTAAGGTTAACACTGTCCCAGCTGCATAATCCTTTATTAATGCACACTGTTCACCTACAGGGTTGCATGGACCGTGCTATCACAAACACAAGAAATACTCATTTATACAGGAAAAGTGCATTAGTCTCATGGACCCCTGCCATAAACTAAATATATAATAGAAGGTGTGAATTTGTACAAAAAAAGAGTTGCATACCAAGAAGGGATAACCTCTCTGGTCAGTATCATTGGGAAAATACAATCCCTCAATAAACATACAAGGCAAGCTTCAAAATACAAAATGGCAAGGATTCCAAAGACAACACTAAAGCTTTCTTCAGTGTTGTTCATAATCTACAGGGGAAATCTCAGATCTGGTCACAGTTAATGTAAATGGTCACAAAGTACAGTTATCTGACTGACATTACCAGTTCCTTGTCAGACAGTTTGAATGCGGATTTCACCACCCTGTCATTACACAAGGTCCACATTTCCAGACCTGAAGAATGTAAAACCTGATGATTCACAGACACGCTAGTTAAAACATCTCTTTAACAAAGCACACACCACAGTGGCAATGGTACTGGACAGTGTCCCTGGCTGTGTCATACACAAGCTGACATATGAAGTCACCACTCACCTAAACACTCTGTCCATATGCAGCCTCTATACAGGTTACATACTTGTGGAATGACACACGGTAATGGTGTTCACAGTCCACAAGGATTGAGCTACAACGTCTTCTTCTTCTCCTTTCGAATGCTCCAATTATGGGTCACCACAGTACATCATTTCTTCTTGCCCTCTGCATCTTGCGCTATCACACCATCCACCTGCATGTCCTCTCTTACCACAGCCATAAACCTCATCTTAGGCATTCCTCTTTTCCTGTTAGATGGTGGCCTCATCCTTAGCATCTATTTCACAATATACTCTGCATCTCTCCTCAGCACAAGTTTACAAACCAGCTTAATCCTGCCTATCTGGCATGGTCTACTAACCTTCAAACCTGGCCTAACCCTCTAATATACTTATTCTTAAACCTGTCCACCCTCGCCACACCCAGTGCAAATGTTAACATAAATTGATTAAGGGTAGAACTACAACAGGTCCTGGAAACTCTCACCCTAAAAGCCAGACCAATGTTATCTGGAAGGCTATGGAGCACAGCATTATGGAACTCATTAACAGAGACATTATGAACCTGAAAACACTGCACCATACCCACTTAGGTTCTCTAAAGGCCAGATCATGGCTCTTACACCTAGTAGACTTCAAGCCAGTCAACAAGGCTATAGGTGAGGGAGGGGAGGTCAACAAAGCCAAGCTATAGCTCACCAGCAATTCACACCCATCCCACATACAGGTATTATACATAACCTCAACAGACTGACCATAAACAATTGTTAGATGATGGCTTGACAACTGACGCACAGATGTAGGACACACAGCAACATTTGCAGCCTCCATGTACTATTCTATGCCAGTAACAAGTGGTATTCACCTGCACTCAGTCCTGGGACCACTCCTGTTTGGCATGTAGCTTTCTTAGGTACAAGCAAACACAGTAGGGATATGTCTGCCCATGTTTGATGACAATGCATACTGTGGGCTATACTTTATTCTCCAGATGACACACACATCCTCCAAAAGGGTATCATACAGACAGATACCTGGTGTCAAACTCATGCTGTAAAGCTATAAACCAAAGAAAGCATAGTTATCCACTTTTAGAAAACAAAGTATCCCCAGAGTACCACATAGGTAGTAGCCCCCAAAATGTGGAACAGGTACTAATGTATACATGTGTTAAGTCATCTCTCCTTTGATAATCATATTACCAAAGGGTTTTGGAAATCCCTCTGTGGTTTGCATGCAGATCCACAGAGGTTGTTGCACACCTATAATGATTAGTCATCTTTGCCAGACTTTGCTTGCTTTGGAACAGGTTTCAAATATACCTCAAGCATAAACCCTCACTCACACTCTTCAATAGAAACTGTGATGAGTGGATGTGAAATGGAAGACGTAGCCCAGGGATCACTGCAGTGGCTAAGCTTGTCACAAGCATGCAGAAGTGACCTAAGGTCTAGAAAGTGCCAGCACGCTCTGGCAAAGAGAACAGATGTGTTCATGGAGAAAGCAGAGTACCCACCTATGAAATACTTGAGGTCACATTTATGTATATGGATTTGCCCCACAGCTACCTTACATGTGTAATGCACATACAGTTGTCATTGTGATATGTCATACACTAGAAAAATCAAAACCCACTCCACATTGGCCAGCGGTGTCACACACCTGGAGAACGCACACACAGTCAGCAAGTGTGAGATTCAAACTCTTTCCTAACTACATTATGATAATGCAGCAGTATGCATTTACACGATGTGCTATGCACATTACTGGGATTTCACCTTTCCACAGGTTTATTTGTAGGATGGTAACATCATCAGACTTGACAAAGATGAGTATACCACTTTTAAGGTGTGTGAGTAGTCTTCAACAAGGTTGTTCCTCCCCAGGGAGACACACACACTCACACACAGTTGGCAAGTGCAGGATTCAAACCCCTACCTAACTACATTATGATACTACAGCAGTATGCATTTACACAATGCACTATACACATTACTGGGATTTTATCTTTCCACAGGTATATTTGTAGGATGGTGACATCATGACACTTGACAAAGATGAGTATACCACTTTTAAGGGTTGTGAGTAGTCTCCAAAAAGGTTGCTCTCTCCCCAGGGAGAGAGACACACACACACCCACACACACACACACACACACACACACACACACACACACACACACACACAGCTGGCAAGTTCTTAATCCAAACTAAGTACATCTTTACACTTCAACAAGCAATATGGAGTTACAGGGTGCAATACAGACGTTACTTACTGACAGTCTGCACAAAGGTTTTTTTTACATTTGCTAACCTCAGCAGGCTTATCATACTAGGTGTATTGTGAGTGTATTGTATGCATAGGCCATGACCATATCATATATGGGTTGATGCACCACATGCTGGCACACACAGGGTCAAACCTTGAGTAGCATCTTACCTTCACCTGCATGATACTGCAATATAACAGAAAGATGATAAACCTCAACAATTGGCTGAGCTTCTGGTGTCATTCAAAGGGGATCCAGTCTCTGTCTGCCTGTGACGACATGATAGACAAGCCTTGTTGCTTCACTAGAGATGGTTTGCACCTGTCACCCCTATGCTTCTGAATACTGGCCAAAGCTCTTGCTGTCCCCATATTACCTTTTTAGGCAAGGCTCAAAGGTTGATAGGTTCATAGGTAGGTACTAGGCTATCGGCCCTGAGGTCTATACAAGCCCAGCCAAAAAAGTACCCTGGCTTTTGCCATCCAAGAAATTTATTTTCCAGTGCCACTGTCGAGCAGAGACACAGAAGTGATCCCCAGGGTGAATTTCCTATTTCCCATCCAATCATCAAGATTTTTCTTGAATAGTGCTACTGAAGAGCTTTGTTTGATATAGATAGGTAGTTTTTTTTCGGGAGTATGTGAAGTCTTTGGGACTGGAATCTATCCCTCTGGCATGTTCTGTTTATTGTGCTGACAAGGTTTTGGTCCCTACAGCGTGTAGGTTCATAGGTTCATAGGTAGGTACTAGGCTATTTGCCCAAGGGCATTTATAAGCCTAGCCAGAATGTGTTGGCTTTTGCCTCCCTTTTAAATTAGTTTCCTGGGCCTCTGTCTAGCAGGGCCACTGAAGTGATCCCAGGGGTAAATTTACAATTTCCCATCCACTCGTCAAGATTCCTCTTGAAGAGAGTCTGCGAGGGGCTCTGCCTAACATCAACTGGGATTCTATTCCAGAGTGAGGGAAGTCTCTGGGACAGGAATCTATCCCTCCAGCACATCCTGTTTATTGCTTTGCTGAGGTTTAATTCACTGGAGTGTGTGGCTCTAAGAGATTTGTTTTTCTTGAGGTGGAGCATGTCCATTAATTCTAGGTTGGACATGGCCTTATACATCAGGCATAGATCACCTCTGAGCAGGCAGTAAGCAACCAAGTAGAGCTGGAGTTTCTTTAGTCGTGCTGCATAGGGTATCTCTTTGAGGCCCATGATCCTCTTGGTGAGGTACGTCTGTGGTCTTACCAGCTTTTGCATGTGCCAATTAAGGTACATACCAAATGGGACATTGTACTCTATTATGGGCCTAATGAGTGATGAGCAGAGGGGCACAATGACCTCTCTTGATCTAGAGGTGAACCCTTTCATGATTAGGTGGGCTACATAGAAGGAATATCTAACCACTTTGGCAATGTGATTATCAAAGGAGAGGTTACTATCTACCTGGGTCCCCAGGTCCCTAATTACATTTTCCATACCTAGTGGATTACCACCTATGTGGTAATTCATGGGCACTTTGTTTTTTCCAAAGTGGATGACTATGTATTTTGTGGCATTCAGCTTGAGGCCATGGTTTTGACACCAGGTATCTGTCTCTGTAAGACTCTTCTGAAGGATGTCTGTGTCAGCCAGCAATTCGATTATGGCCCCCAGTTTGCAGTCATCTGCGATCTTGGTCAGCCATAGTCCTGCCGTGCTTGCCTGTACCTCAGAGAAGTATATACTGAACAGGAGGGGTCCTAGGACAGAGACCTGTGTGATGCCACTTGTGACTGGTTTAGAGTCAGACATGGCACCTGCAACTCTGACCATGTGTGTTCTATCCGTGAGCCAGTTGGCCACCCATCCCATGACATAGGGGTTAATGTTCAAGCTGGTAAGCTTGTCTATGATGCCAGAGTGGGGAATGGTGTCAAAGGCCTTAGTGAGGTGCAGGTAGGCTGTGTGGACTACCTTCCCTTCATCTATGGCCTTGGTAACTGTTTCAAAGAAGTCAACTAGGTTTAGGAGGCAGGATCTGCCTTTAACAAAGCCAAATTGGGTAGGGTCCAGTGTCTGGAGGTTCCCAATGTCTCTGTTTAGGAGTTCCATGATAATTCGCTCCATAGCTTTGCAGACCAGGCTGGTCAGGCTTATAGGGAGATAGTTCCCAGGTTCTGTTGTGGCACCACCTTTGTATGCCATTCTTTGGGTACATAGCCTGTGGTAAGGCTAAGTCTGAACAGTGAATTTAGGTGAGGGTTTAGTTCCTTTTGGAGCTCGTGTAAGACACAACCTGGGACACCATCCGGTCCCTTTGATGCTGTGTTCTTAGCTTTGGAGAGGGCTGTTTTTACCTGCATGTCCATGATGTCTGGGGCTCTGCATTCTTCTGGGATGGACACAGGCCCTTTTGGGGGTGGGGCGGTGAAGTTTGCAGTAAACTTGTCTGCCAGGATGTTGGCAATGTCAGTTGGTTCAGTGTATTTTTTGCCATTTTTGCAAAGCATATCTGAGAGTTGCCACCTAAATGTTTGATATAGCTAAAGAAGGCTTTGTAGTTATCTTTAGATTTCTTGGCAATTTTTCTTTAGAAACTGACCTTGGATGATTTTATGAGTGATCATAGTTTCTTGCTAATAATGATCAGTGATGCTTTTCCTTTTTGGAATGTTGCTCTATCATGTAGTAGTTTCCTCCTTCTGTTGTATAGCTTATTTATGGCCAGGGACCACCAGACTGGTTTCCTCTTTTTGGAGGAGAGAGTCTTGGTTTTACTCGGGATGGCTCGATCCATGCATCCCTGTAGATGCTCATATAATGCACTTGTAAAGGATTCTGCAGATTGGATAGCATTATTCTGTAGCAAGGGGGCTTTGAAACTTTCCACTTCGGTCTTGAGAAGTGTGAAATTTGCTTTTGAAAAGTTTTTCACAGTGGTTTCCTTGACTGGGGGTGGGGTTGGGATGTGGATGTCCAGTGTGATTACTTTATGATCTGATCTTACCAGCGAGGGGTTTACCTCTGGTGTGGAACACTGATCCCCCATGTTGGTGATGATCAGGTCCAGTATGTTGTCACCTCTAGTGGGCATGGTGACCGGCTGTTCCAGGGCATTTGAGTTTATAAACTCTAGGAAGCGTTGGGCAAAGGAGTTTGTACTTGAGTAATTCTCCCAGTCAATGTTTGGGTAGTTGAAATCTCCTAATATCATGGTGTTTGGTAGGACCTTTATATTTTCCAGTGTTTTCAGGAATGCTGAGTGAGGGTCCTGAGACAAGGTAGGTGATCTGTAGCAGGCTATGGTCTGATAAGCAGCTTTGCCCACTGTTAGTTGCACTTGGATGGTCTCCGAGGCCTCGTGCTGTGCCACTAACCTGGAGGTGTGGGTATCCATTATGAAAATGGATATACCCCCTCCTTTTGTATTTCGGTCCGGGTTTTGGGGCTGAAGCTTGGAGAGATTGGGATTTCTTTAAGTGGAGCATGTCCAACAGCTCTGTGTTTGACATAGCTTTGTATGTTAGGCAGAGATCACCTCTGAGTAGGCGATATGCGACAGAGTAAAGCTGGAGTGTTTTGAGATGGTCTGTGTAGGGCATGTATTTGAGGCCACTAATCCTCTTTGTGAGGTATTTCTGCGAGCTTTCCAGTTATTGTAGATGTCGTGTGAGGTACATACCAAAAGGGGCATTGTACTCTATAATGGATTTAATGAGTGATGAGTAGAGGGGAACAATGACCTATTTTTTTCTGCATGAGAAACCTGAGGTGTGCCACATAGAAGGATTTCCTGACTACTGTGGAGATGTGATTATCAAAGGAGAGTCTACTGACCGCCTGTGTCCCAAGGTCTCTTATCACACTTTCAGTGTTAAGTATACTACAGCCTGTGTTGTAGTTCATGGGTACAGAGTTTTTACCAAAGGGGATGACAATGCACTTTTTGGCATTGAGCTTGAGGCCATGGCTTTAACATCAGGTATCTGTCTCAGTGAGGCCCTTTTGTAGGATGTCCACATCATTAGTAGTTTCAATTATGGCTCCTAGTTTGCAGTCATCTGGGAACTTCATTAGCCAAAGACCTTCTGTGTTAGCCTGTACTTCAGGAAAGTAAATACCAAACAGGACAGGACACAGGACCGAACCCTGTAGTACTCCACTTGTCACTGGTCTGACGTCGGACTTGGAGTCTGCTACTTTCACAATGTGGGTTCCGTCAGTGAGCCAGTTGGCAACCCATCTTTTGACATAGGGATTTATAGCTAGTTTAGTGAGTTTATCTATATTTCCAGAGTGGGGGATGGTGTCGAAAGCCTTGGCAAGATCTAGATAGGCTGTGTAAACCACCTTACCCTTATCTACGGCTTTGGTGATTGCTTCGAAGAAGTCTATCAGGTTTAGGAGACATGATCTGCCTTTTACAAACCAGGAATGACTGTGGTCCAGAGTTTGGAGATTGCCAATGTCTTTGTTTATAAGTTCCATGATGATACGTTCCATGGCCTTGCAGACCAGGCTCATCAGGCTAATGGGGAGCTAGTTCCTGGGGTCTGTGGTGGCTCCTCCCTTGTGTAGTGGGATAACCATCTCTGTGCCATTCAGCAGGCACAAAGTCTGAGGTGAGGCTATGATTGAACATGGTACTTAGGTGTGGTGCCAGTTCATTCTGTAGTTCATGTAGAACGCAGCCTGGGATGTTATCTGGTCCCATGGATGCTGTGTTCCTGGCTTTGGAGAGTGGATTTTACCTGTGCAGCTGTGATGACAGCAACTTTGCATTCTTCTGGTATAGAGATGGGCTCTTTCATGGGTGAGAGGGGGGTAAAGTTAGCACTGATCCTATCTGCCAGGATGTTGACAATATCAGTTGGGCCTGTATATTTAGTGCCATTGTAACTCAGAGCAGATCTGAGTGTTGCCATTGTGATTCTTGACATAGCTATAGAATGCTTTGTGGTTGTCTTTAGAATCAGTGGTGATTTTGTTTTCATAACTAGCTTTCAAGGATTTTATCAGGGATCGCAGCTTCTTACTGAGGCTGATCAAGGATCTCCTCCACTCATGGGTTTTACCCTCTTTTGCAACAGTTTCTTCCTTCTGTTGTGCAGTTTGTTTATGGCAGGGGACCACCAGATTGGCTTCCTTTTCTTGGAGGATAGCGTCTTGGTTCTGTTTGGGATAGCATGATCCATGCACTCATGTAAGTGCTTATAAAGTGCAATTGTGTAGGATTCAGTAGTCGTAACTGTATTGTCTATCTGCATGGGTGCCCTGAAGTTCAACACTTCTGTCTTAAGAATCATGAAGTTGTCTTTGGAGATATTTTTTAACATGGTTTCCTTAATGGGGGTGGGGGCAGAATGTGGATATGTAGGGTAATTAGCTTATGGTCAGATCGGACCAATGAGGCGTTGACTTCAGGTGTGGAACACCAGTCACTCAGGACCCCGTAACCAACACAAATAACCACAAAGTGAGCTAAATGCTACTCATTGCCAGAAGACTCAGCCTCCAGATGCACACACTCGGGGCACTTCTCAGTATGGAGAATATTGATATCTGTGCAGTAATAGAAACCTAGCTCAAGGCTCCAGAGAGCACACCAGCACTACCAGGATACTACTCATTCCATACCTTCCAGCATCAGAACCTGAATCATAGCACATAGGGTGAGGATGTATCCATATTCATCAAGGATATCTACACCTCTCTCTACATCCTCTCTACAGGATATGTACCCATAGAATGTTGCACAGCAATGTTCTTTCCACTCCACAGGGGTGGGGCCACAAAAGACCCTTGGCATTCACGCTCTATGAACCTGATGAGTCTGATCTGCAAGGCAATGGAGCCAATCATAATGGAGTCAACAATAAAGACATTGGGAACCTTCACCTAGTTGAGCACACCCAGTTTGGCTTTGTCAAATGCAGACCACGCCTCCTGAAATGGGTGGATTTCTTCGAGACAGTTACCCAGGCTACAGATGATTAAAATGAGCTCCACACAGCCTACCTATACCTCGCTAAGGCCTTTGACACCATTCCTGTCAGGTATCACAGATGAACTCACCAACCTGGGCATGAATCCATACATCACAAGATGGATTGCAAACTGGCTCACAGATAGATCCCACAAATTAAGAGTTGCTGGCTATATGTCAGACTCTAAACCAGTAACAACTGGCGTCCCCCAGGGTTCAGTCCTGAGGTCCCTCCTGTTTGGTATAGACTTCTCAAAAGTACATGCCAACACAGGAAGGTTGTGGTTGACTAAGTTTGCTGGGAACTGTAAAGTGTTTGCCATAATAGATTCCCCGGATGACACAAATATTCTCCAGAAGGGACTCTATGAGATAGATGTGTGGTGTCAGAATCATGGCCTCAAGCTCAATGTGGAAGAATGCATAGTAATCCCCTTTGGTGAAAACAAATTACCCACAAACTACCACATAGGTGTTACCCCCTTAAAACTGACACGGTAATAAAGGATCTGGGGGCACAAGTAGATAGTCATCTTTTCTTTGACAACCATGTTGCCAAAGTGATTGGGAAATCCTATGCGGCCCACCTAATCAACAAAGGGTTTGCATCAGGATCAAAAGAGGTAGTGGTGGCCCTCTACTATTAAGTTATCAGACCCATCATTGAGTACAATGCACCATTTTGGATGTACTCAACTAAGCATATCCAGCAGCTGTAGAGACCACAGAGGTACCTCACCAAGAGGATTACTGGCCTCAGACAGTTGTGTTATGCAACACAGCTGGTAAAACTAAATCTGTTCTCCGTTGCATAACACCTACTCAGAGGCACACTCTGCCTAACATACAGAGCAATGTCCAACACATAAATGTTGAACATGCTCCATCTACGGATAACAAAATTGAGTCGCACTACACACTCCAGGGATATGAACCTCATCACAACAATGAATACAACATGCTGGTGGCATAGAGTACCATCCCAGACACTTGCCTTTCTGTGGAACAGAGTCCCAATGTACATCAGACAGAACCCCTTGCTGACACTCTTCAATAGGAACCTTGATGAGTGGATGGGAAACAGACAATTCATGCCAGGCATCACATCAGCAGCCCCACTAGAAAGGGGCTTAGGGTACTAACTATTAGAACTAGGGCTTGGGAGACCACCCAATGGGGTGGTGAAAGCTGCACAACTTGCCTAGGCTAATATATGCCTTTGTGAAGATAGTCTACTACATACCTATGAGCCTATGTGACAGGTACATGTCCACAGATAGTAGATGTGTACTTCATTGTACAGTCATGTTGTGCAGCAGGCACATGGACCACATACACTGTAATGCTTACAGACACTGGTGGCTGTTATGTACAGTGGGTGAGATGTGCACCTCATGTCTTTTGTGCCATTGGGATGTGTGCTGGGTGGGACAGTCCTGGATGGCTCCCTGTCATGGTCACCCTCTTACACACATCTCTGCCCATCCATCTTTGCCTTATTATACTGTGTTCCCCCTACATATATATATATATATATATATATATATATATATATATATATATTTCCCTAGGCCTCTGTGTAGTAGCGCTGATTAAGTGATCCATGGTGTGACAGTTCAGTTTCACATACACTAATCAAGGCTCCTCTGGAAGAGTGTCAGTTAGGGACTCAGCTTAATGTAGGTTGGGAGCCTGTTCCAAAGCAAGGGAAGTCTGTGAGTTAGTAATATATCCCTCCAACATGTTTTATGTATTGTTGTGATGATGATATCCCTAGAGCATATGGCACAGTGAGCTTGGGTTTACTTTAGATAGCGCATGTACATCAGTTCTGCATTGGACATGGACCTGTCTGTTGGGCAGAGATTGCCTGAGTAGACAGTATGCAACAGAGTACAGACTGAGTTAAATTCAACCTTGTTGCATGGGGCAACTGTTTGAGGCCAGTAATCCTCTTGTTGAAGTACATCAGTGGTCTTTCCAGCTGCTGAAGGTGTCTAGCCAGATTCATCGCAAGTGTGCCATGATACTCTCTGATGGGTCTGATGACTGATGAGTAGAGAGAACCTCCTTTGACCTAAATGCAAAGACCATGGCAATTTGTGGGAACACATAGCATGATTTTCTAACCATTTTGTGAATGTGTTTCTGGAAGTAGAGATGACTATCCACATGTGTCTTTAGATCCCTTATTATTACCTCCATATTTAGGGTGTTGGAACCTATGTGGTGTTTGTATGACTGTAGCTTGAGGCCATAATTTTGACACCATATCTGTCTGACTGAGACCCTTTTTAAGGATATCTCTGTTGTCCCAAACATTGATTATGACAACCTTTTTGCAGTCATCCACAAACTTTGCTAAACATAGCCCTCGTGTGTTTGACTGTATTTCTGAAAAGTATACACCACACAGGAAGGGTCCCAAGACTGAGCCATGGGTGACAGCAGTTGTTACCAGCTTAAACAGGAGACCATGACTCTTACCTTGTGGGATCTATCTGTGCCCCAGTTGGCAATCCATCAGATGACATACGTGTTTATGCACAGGTTGTTGATTTTGTGGATACGACATGTGTGTGGGATGTTGGAAAAGGGCTTTTCAAGGTCTATGTAGGCCGTGTGGAGCTCATTTCATTGATGTATGTTCTGGGTGACTGTCTTGAAAACTGTCTAGCAGGTTTAGGAACCATGATCTTCCCCTGACCAAACCAAAATGGGTAGGGTTGGGTGTTTGTAGGCTCCCAATAGCTTTATTTATGAGTTCCATAATGATGGACTCCATGGCCTTGCAGATCAGGCTTATTAGGCTTATAAGACTATAGTTCCCATGGTCTGTTGTGCACAGACACTTGTGGAGTGTGCCAAACGTTGCTGTAACCTAGTCAACAGTTTCATATCCTGTACAGAGAGTCAACAGACTGTTCAGGTGCAGGGTCTGTTTGTTTTGGAGTTCACATATGACACAGCCAGGGAAACCATGTCATCCCATAGACGCCATGTTTTTAGGTTTTGATAGAGCTGTTTAACCATTGTATATGTGATTTCTGGGTTTTCACATCTCCAGGTATGGTAATGGGCCCCTTTGTCAGTGAGAGGGGGGTAAATATGTATGAACCTGTCTGACAAGATGTTGGCAATGTCAGTCATGTACATGTATTCAATTACACCTTGCACTGACTCAGAACATATGAGTTTACATTGATATTTATGACATAGCGAAAGAAAGCTTCATGGTTCTCTATGGACTCTTTGGCAATATTTTTGCCAGAACATGGCTTGGATAATGTTAGGAGTGCTCATTGTTTCTTGATGATACTGATCGGAGATTTATTGATCTTCTTTGCATTTTCCCTTTCTTTGAACAACTTAAGTACATGTAGTACATAGTTTGATTATGACAGGGGTCCAATATATTATATGGGTCTGTTTTCATATCAATGTGTGTGCAAGGCAGGATAGGTGAATAGTGACACGTGTCTGGAGTAAGAACTGCAACTGCCAGATATGTGTGGCCCACTGCTGTACTCAGACATGGCCTAAGTGTGTGAGCATGCTCAGTATGACCTTTCAGTATGTTGTTGACTGAAATTTGCTAAATTTGTTTAAGTGTGTGAGCATGCCTACTATGGGCATATATACTATATGTGTGTGAAAAATCAAGTTGGATTTTACTTCAGGGCCCACCTTTGTGTTGTACATCGACAGGAAGCACGCTGTGCCTGCAGGGCTTCCATGAGCCAATTTGCATAGAATTATCAACATTTCTACATACAGGGGGGACAGCTATTATTTGTACATTTCTACTCAGGGGGGGCACACCTGATTGTTACTGTGGGTGTACATAGGATGAGGGGTACACCTGACACTTATACACATTTGCTAGGCCTGCACTGCTATGTCACGTACTCCATTTCAGTCTGTACTGCTGCCTATCGTACTGGCTTGAGGCATACCACTGTACTACAGACCTTAGCTTCCAATTACACGCATATTAGTTTGTGACTTCATAGCCTACCCAACCCACATCACACTGCCTGGCCTGCTGTTATCTGTCTGCATAGGCCTGGGGGGAGGTTACTCATATGCCTCTTCAGAGGGCATGATACATTTGTTTGTGTTTGTCTACAATTGTCCTGCTGGCTGTGGCTGTTAGGTATGTGACCCCCCCCCCCCAACTGGTATGTGTAAGTTGTGTCTGTGCCAGTGAAATGCTGTCATGGCTTAGTGGTTCAGTACTGTGATTATAGTGCACAGTATCCTGAGTTTGAGCCCTGTCACTGCTTTTTATTTTCCTGCTGGGCAGACCTGACTGGTTAAGGAACAATAAAGCAGGTGTGAGCGTGTTTACCCGACTTTGCTTGACTTTGCCCGACTTTGCCAACATTGCCCAACTTTGCCTGACATTGCCCGACGTTGTGCTGGTTAGTGCAGTGAGCAGCTATGTGCAATTGTATTTAAATATGTTCAATACTGGTAAAATTTGCTTAGCAGTGCTTTACATTGCTTAAAATAGGGACTCATGCCTCAGGTGGTGCTGCAGGACTGCCTATGTTGGATGCACACAGTACACTCCCTATACATGTTTGAAAACAGGTAGTGTCAAGTTAGGCATCCCTTTTACTCTATGTGCGAGTCAGAGAGAGGAGTCATTTCCAGGGTTCCTACTGAGTCAATGTATGTGCTAGGCATTGCCTCTTTGCCAAGGCCAGGGCATACTGAGCACACCTCTTTCTGCCTACTGGGGCAGGCTCAGGTTGTTCCTCCTCCGAGTCACTCTGTGCCTGTGCAGGCCTTGGCAATGGTGGGGTCTGTTTGGCCCTGCCTCGTGGTGTTCCTGCTGCAGCTGTTTCCACAGGATCATATTGTGTAGCATGGCACATACCATGACAATTTGGGTACATGTAGTTGGTGAGTACTGCAAGGCTCCACCAGATGTGTCCAGGCACCGGAACCGTGACTTGAGCATCCCAAATACATGCTCAATTATGTTTCTTGTTTGTGCGTGTGCCTCATTATGGAGTTCTTGTTCGGGTGTGTGTGCATTTCTGATGGGTGTCATCAGCCACGGCTCCAGTGCATATCCAGCATCCCCCACTAGGTGACCATCAGGGATGTCCCCATTGGCAAATCTCTAGTACAGCTGCATCAGATGCCAGATGTGGGAATCGTGATAACCTTCAGGGCAGCCAGCACACGCATTCATTATTATGCCCTGGGCATCGCACACAACCTGACAGTTGATGGAGGTGAAGCTCTTGCGGTTCATGTAGACCCTACCCTGCTCACCAGGTGGTGCTTTGATGTGTATGTGTGTGCAGTCTATTGCACCCACTACCTCAGGGTATTCTGCTATTTGGTGGAAAAGATGCATATTGCTGGCCAATGCCTCACGGTAATTGGGAAAATATACGTGCTCACCGACATGTGCTGACGTGGCATCCAGGAAATGGTGCAGTACCCTGGATGCTGATGCCTGTGAAATCCTCATCATATCACCAGTTGGTCTCTGGAAGGTACCTGTAGGTAGTATTCTTAGGCCAACACATACCTTGGTATCTACTGGGATGGGTTCCCCTCTGTTGGTTCTGTGTGTGAGGCGTGGCCGGCACAGCCCAACAATTTGCTGCAGGAGGTCTCTGTCCACCCTATAGCACTCCACTATCTCCAGCTCATGTAGCCCCTAGTAGGTTACCCTGAGTCTGTACACTCTTCTCCGTCTCCTCACTGTTGGTTGCTCAGCACCATTCACAACATCACCACCCTCAGCACCTTGCACATGTTGGTTTATGATAGCAAGAGCAGCCCCTAACATTTTGTCTGACTTTAAAGTTTTTAAGCTTTCCCTCTTTGTACACTGCAGTGTTGCAGAGTTCTTGGGAAAAAACAGGGAAGAATGCTGTTTGCAGAGTTTAAAGTGCTGGGCTGGGCTGGGCTAGTCTGCTACCTGTGTAATTGGCTGATTCTGATATATTTCACCTGGCAGCTCTGCTAGTTCTCCTTGGTTAACTTCCTACTACTTCTTTTCCTTCCTTTTCCCTTTCTGTTTCTGCCCAGGGCAGCGCCGCGCAAATGAGCGCAAACGAGCACACACACACACATATGCTGTCTGCACGTTTGCAAGAAATTTCAGATATATTCCCGGAATACACCTTTGGTTTCTGGTTTTCAAAAAGGACAACTGTAGACACGCCTCTTGCAATCCTGAGCAACTCAGGGCAAACACAAGACACTGTGCTCCAATAAGCTTACAGCCTTTCTGACACACCCCCTCATGATGTTACCTATATTCTACTCTACTACTCACTTACTCCTACACTTACACTCTTGGGACATGGCTCACATGCTGGGGAAAATTGGGATTCACTAACCTTATCCTCATTTCCATAGGATTGCCTACTAATGCATGGTTACATCTCTCACACTGAGCTCCCCCCCCTTAGCAACCACTACTCAGTGGCCATGTTGTTTTCAGCCTGCCATTCATCTGCATGGCATGATAAGCATTTAGCAAAAATGACTATTTTGGCTATTTTTAAATTATTTTCTGTTTTTTTAAAGCGCCGCACGTTTGCACGGTGCTGCGCTACACTTAAACATCGGAGATCGGGGGGAAAAAGTTAGATTTTAATAATTTTAAACATTTATAAATGCCAATGGCCTTACATTTGGCCATTGGCATGCTTCCTCAACTGTATGCATCCTTTATTTGGAGCTGACATTACTCCATTTAGCTATTTGCAGAACGGTACTCCGTTACCAACGGAGTACATTTCTGCAGATAACACTAATCTTCCACGGACAGGTTAGTGTTTCCTGGATTGCAAATTTACCTCATTTGCATAGCTTTCAGCAGCAAATGAGGTAATTTGCATACCATGACGCTGTCTGTGCCAGAGTAGCTTTAGCAGCTCTTGTGCACATCCCTGCTGGCCGTACCTGGATTGCACGGCAGACATATTGCCTCCGTGAGCTCCTACACTCTTCTTGCACTCTGTGCAAGCTTTTGTGAATCTGGCCCCTTGACTTTAAAAGTGTTATCTTTAAAATTATTTAATGTTTTTTGTTATGTAAATGTATGTTATATATTTAAATGTATGTTTTGTGACCAACTCTAACTCTGTGACTGTAAACTAAATTTACCTAAGGGTACAAATAAAGGAACTAAACTGAACTAAGAACAATGAGGAAATAATGCAAGCCTATTTTTTCTCTAAAGGTTTGCACAAAAAGTGATGTTTTTTTCCTTAATCAAGACATAAAGAAGTTATAAGTAATAATCAAGTATTCTATTATTTCAAAGAAATTAAATAATTTAGTAAGTGGTGGAGAGGTTGTGCAAGATCACGAAAGCCTAATTTGGTGTCTCTTTTTAGGGGTTGTTTGTGATAAGAAAACAACTGAGCTGAACAGTCAGGCACAAAATGTTTGTAATAAATAACTGAAGTTGTGAAACATGAGGAAGTGAAACATAAACTCAGCAGTCTAAATAAAGGCCTGGATCTAGAGGGGGAGTAGAGATTTTGCTTGAGACTACCAATTTCCAGAGACTACATGGTGTCAGTTTCTGACTACAATATAGTGAAAGAAATTTCACAAATCAGAGCTTTGATAACAGCATTTGCTATGCAATTTACAGAGTTCATCTCAGTGTTAAATGACTGTAAAGTGATGTTTATCTAACCAGGGGGTCATAGCAGGATGTCAAACACATCTCTGAATGCCGTGACAGACTTTTAGAAAATTTCTGCAATTCCCCAGTACAATTTTAATAAGGTGAAAACTGGCTTTTGATGTTCTAGCATCATATGGTGCATACTTCTTACAATAAGTCAAAAGAAAACAAATTCAAATACATTCAGAGGAAGTCTGTGACCTGTTGCCTTCTTTCCTTTTAACATTACATAGCTGAAAGTCAAACCACTTGAGAAACAGCAGACTAAAATGCTCTTTTTGTAACTGCTGTGACAAACAGTGGAGCACATGATTACAGCAAACATGTTTCTGCTGCAATCAGCACCTGTGGCAATGCTGTAGCCACTTTGTGAAAGATCCAATTACCTCTGCAGCCAAAAGCTCCTAACAGCAGAGTGGATTATCACAAGATTTCATTTAGTTTGTAAGAATGTGGAATTTAATCCTACAGTATACAAAAACAGGTCATAAGTTCTCAAATGCTTGAAATACCATCTCTCGTTATTCCATAAACATTGTGGTGCTTAAGTAAATCTGACTTGTTTTAATCTGCCATGAATGGCATCTGTCTGCTGTTAGAACAGCTTATTGGAATGAGTTTTTGTAGCGTCTATGTCAGCACATTACCCTCAGCATTTTAAAATCTGCAAAAATGATACATATGAAGCAAATATGGCTATAAGTATTATGACAGCTAAATTTGCAAAGTTTGATCTGTAGTGCATGATGGCTTTTAAACCCTACTGTTTCCTGGAATTGAGCTGAAAATTGCATTTTTGCCTTAATCTGATTTGCTGCATTGCCAGATGTAAACATATTGATGTCTGCTGTCTGATGACATACTGTAAGTGTTAAATAAATGAATTACCATGGGAAAGCAAGGATAGTCAGTTGAGATTACAGTTCTGTTTGAAAGGATATTTAAAATGAATTAAAGGGGTCTTGATGCATTTTTCTGCTTGGACGTATGGTTTCTTTGTGAACAATGAATACCAGAGCATATAAAACATATACCTACAAAATACACAATACATATGTAATAGATATAACAGTAATAGGAGTGCTGCATGCTTCAGTTACAATATGAATTTGAATTCTAGCTGACTTGTTTTATATTTCATCACATAAGTAATACTACAAGGCTACAAATGGAAATCACATACCACATAAGGTGAGAATCATTGCTGACTGCCAGGTGGCTTTGATGTACTGCTTCTAGTGAAATGTGCATCACAACCACATAAAAACAAAAAAGGGCACTCCGACTTACAACTGCTTTCCTTCAGAATCATGGACAAATCCAGAAATAACCAAAGACAATCAGGGACCCTTTTTAAAATCTTAGTATTGATAACTTGATAAGTTGACAGAATAAAAGAACGTGAATTCACATACATTTTTTGAAGTAAAAGAAGTCTGTAGCTGTAATTATTGTTATTTTTTATTAATAGTAATCCACCACCTTTTCCTCTAAAATTGTCAGGTTTTGTGAGGGATTACAAGGGACAGAGTGAAATTCTGAAGTGCAAAGAAGATAGCAAAGGCACAATAAAGGTTTTTTTTATAAATATATGAACAGCAGGTTATTTCCCTGATCTGAGTGTATAGGCGGAATTATTAGTGGCATGAGAACTCAGACTGATCTGAGTTTTCTAACAACTAAGTGAACATAGAGTATGGTATAAATGTGAAAAGCTCCAAATTTTGTAAGTTTCATGTCTCTTTTGCTAGATCAGGTAGGCCAAGCAATCTCAGTCATTTTGAATATTAAGTATAATACTCTAATGGCTGGCATTATTGACTGATGTTCAAAAATGATATGAGGGATTGGACAAGCATTTGAAGCAAACTCAGGGACATTCTGCAAAAATAGGAACAGTAGAGATTTACGAGTAGCACTCAACAGGTAATGTCTGGTCACAATAACCCATCCCAGGCATTATTTCTTGGACGTGCAGGATTTTAAATGATGCAGTCATGATTTTCTGATAGTTATTGTAACTATCTATGAAATATTCTCCGAAGAAGACTTAAACAATTTGTAGTTTTAATGAATAAGAATTAAAACTACATATGTTTCATATTTAAGCTGTTTTACTTTTTTCAGTTTAGTGTTTTTTGACATCACCAGAATGTTCAAAGCACCAAAAGCAAAAAATGAAAGAAGCTGCAGACATAGTAAACATTCCACCTTAAAAATATGGAACACTATACTACCTCTCATAAGGTCGAACAAATGGGCAAAACATCGAACGTTTAATAACAACTCTAGAGGGAACTCACAGAGACTCTCAGGTGAAACAACTCAACTTGCAAAAGTCTAAAGACACAGATAGGCAAGCTAAGCAACTTCCCCCACAAAAAGTCAATGCAGACAACATCAGGAAATCAAGCAATACAGGTAAGAGTAGGCTTGCAGCATCATGCAATAGAATTAAAGAAACTACAGCCATAGTTGCCTTCTAACCTCAAAATATGGAATATTACACTATCTTGGACAATGAGGAACAGATGGACAAAATGTAAAACATTTACTAACTGCTACGTTTGGTGTAATAGTTAAGGTCTTCACCTCATAGACAAAAAGAACATTGTTTGATTTGGGGTGCTGGCTAAATTTAAAAAATGGCCTTTCAGGGCAGTTAGTCTAGTATTCACCTAGGAAGAAAACTCACTCCATAGATAAACTGTGAATATTATACTTAAAAAAGTTATTTGATGTCCCAAGTATCTCTTTCATTGCCAAAAAGAGTTACTTTGTTACAATGTAAAATGCCCCTTTTTCCATTGTTTAAAAGACAAAATCTGAAACTCACATGTCTGCCATTATTTAGAGACAATATTATGCAACAATTTGTCTGAAAGACACAGATTTTATTAAAGGAACAGAGCAAATTAGTTCCAAATTTCTTTGCTCAAGAATTCTGGACAAATCAAAAATAATTGGGGGAAGGGGGAACCCAAAAAGGGACAAAGTTTAAATAAGTCACTTAAAAGAGACAATTCTAATTCACTTAAAAGGTTAACAAAATAGCAGGTATGGCATGAAAATATATTTTCTGACTAATGAGAACTATGAAATTTCGTCAGTGATTTAGCAAAAAAATGTACCTACTGTGTGACTCTCAGTAAGTCACTTAACCAGATAACAATGGAAGTAGAACAGTTCAGGGAATAGTCATGTGATTCCAATGGCTAGGGCACTTTTCGACACACAGCTTCATGGGGGACACATGCCCCTCTGTGATTCCCTAGTACCACCACTGACTACAGAAAACTGTCATTAGGTCTGTGTCAGAAAACTATGAAATGACCACAGCTATCTTATTTTGTTTTCATAATTATTTATTTAAATTTACTTTTTATTTATTGTGTTGGTCTTATTAGCTCTATATCTTGTCTTTAAGGGAGACCTAAGGCTATATTTACAAAGGTTAATGGAACTTTGGCTGTGATACTGCGAACATTTTCCTGTTCTTGGTTTAATTTCTCCAAGTCTTTTGAGTTTCTAATATCCAAATTCTCTTGTTCTTCATGAGAGAGATTTTTTTCCATGAGCCTTGAGGACATGATGACATATGAAGGCAATGCTATTGACATTTCTGTGTTGCAGGAGCAAAGACTGGTGGAGGCATTAACAGAACATAACAAAGGTTAAACATGACATTTACTTCTAGTTTGTTGGGCAGATGCAGCAGGAAAAGATTCCATGTATGTTAATGGGCAACATATGGACAATCTTATTCTGCTGACCCTGTTTTATCAACAGGAGATATGATAAGTGAAGGAACTATAAACTAGACAGGTCAAAAAAAACAGCTGGATGATCACCAGACAAAGTCACTGAGCAGACAAGCTGGGCTATGCAACTGGATTCTTCACGATCCTCTGGCATGTATGAGAAGGGTTCAGTCCTCGCATTAGTAAAACACTTAGTGAAAGATGGGGCGTCTTCAGGTATAATAAAAAGATCTGTGCCAGCTGCTATCACCAATGCACTAATGTCAAAACAAGAAAAGTCCCACTGGAAGATCAAATTTATTATTCAACACTTCCTCAATCTCTGTATCAACTGTTACATATAAAACATTTAAGGTAAACCTTTACAATTCAATGAGCACCTGCAAAATTATCCCAGGCTTGAATTGTTTTGTTGGGGTGGGTATTGGTAAGGTGGATATGGTCCATGGACTGACTCTATATTGTAAACTATGTAAGCTTATGAATGTATGAAAAAAAAGTTAATCAGTAGAAAATGTGATACCAGTATTCTCTAAAGGAGATGCTAAAATTTACCAAATTTAAACTTTGTCGGTAAAAGCATAATAAAGAGTCCCTCTCAATTCATTCTTTGAAAACTTGTTAATCCAGTTCATGGTTGTGGGGATTTGGAGTCTATCCCAGCACTTAGTTGATGCAAGGCAGGGAAAGTTAACCAAAATCCTAGCCTATTGCATTATACATTCATACACACACACACACACACACACACACACACACACACACACACACACACACACACACACACACACACACGCGTGCACACATTCACATACTGCATTGCACACCTGTGGGTGATTTGGAGGATTCTCAGCTTGCCTACAACACATCTGTGTGATGTAGGAGGAGACAAGAATACCTGGCAAGCACTCACATGGACACAGATGGGATATCCTGATTCCACACAGAAGGCACCCCAGTGAGAGCCAAACAGGGGAACCAAGTACTAAGAGGCAGCAATACTAACTGCTGCATCACTGTGCCACCCCATAAAATAGAATTGCATGGATTTTATACATTCAGATGTCAATGCACTGTTTCCAGTAGACAGAGACATGATTCTAGATTTAGTGTGCTGGAAGGATGAAGGCTCCAGGAAAATTCAGGCAATTTTTGGGAAAAAATGAATCCAATATTTAATGAACTTTTTCATTATTATTCTTTTTTTATTCCCCACCAGATCTGCTTGTTTGCTCCACTACCTCCAGCTAATTGGTATAGTCATTCTGTCATGGGGTAAGAGCCAGGCATACCTAGGCTAGGTAAGATCATATTGACCCCTTCATTCAACCCAGGGTACCTTATTAACCCATTAATTCCTCCCCTCTGTTGAGAGACAGAGAAATGAAATAGGGAGAGGGGCAGCTTTCTGCTCCCACAGGACAGCCTACCCTCCACTGCTAGAGCAGCTACCTTGTGGCATCTCACTTATCTCCACGTCTCTGCTCCCAGATTCATGAAGTTTGCCTCCACATGCTCTTTTGGCTTACATGCATGCATGCAGGTGGTGCACGCTCATATACTTATACTCCATAGGTGCAAGACCTGTGCTCCCACTAGGTCTAACCCAAGCATACCTCTCAACTGTCCAGATTTTTGCCTTATATTTTTGGATTGCTCCTCATGAAATGTGTGGCTTTGCGGTAAACCATTGAGAACTCAAGTCACTAAATAATGACAGACAATTAAGATTCAGATTTCATACCCTTTAGAAAATTCATACTAATGCAAATCCTGTTATTCTATGAACTTTCAAGTTTATAAGGGCAGTATTTAAAAATTGTCTCTATTTTGGGGCCTTTGTCTCTCCATTGCTTTGGGCTTTGTCCAGATTTCTTGCACTTAACAGGTTGAGAGGTATGCACCTGAGTAGTAAGCCAGATTGGCTTCTGTCCTCCAGTGATGGGTGAGCCAATAGCAGACTCTCTCTTTCTCTCTGTCTTCCTTACCTGCTCCCCTCCTACAGACACCGGAGTAGCTAGCTGAACTTAGGTTGCCTGCATTGTATACTACAGAGCAGGTATCAGTATTTAATGACTTTGATGTTTACACATTACAAGATTAAGATATTCCTCATCATATCATTTTTCTAATCAGAGCTTATGATGAACAAATATATGATAGTGAAAAAGCTATTGTACCATATTAGAAGATTTGATACCAACATTTGGTGAAAAAGGATTTTGGAGTAAGAGTTGAAATGGAAAGTTTCCTTAGAGAATATAAGTGGTTTATTGCAACATTTACCAAGTACAGCATTTGCAAGCAGAAATAGAGGTCACTATTTTACACAGCGAAACAAAAGATTTGTTTTAGGTTTTCATATGTCAGTATGTGGGCTGCAGTGGAGATGGCCATATCACCAAGTATTAGAAGGCACAAGTATTTATTTTTTTATAAGTGCTTTATAAATAGGAAGTCATACAACTTTTCTAATGGTGGGAAATGTAATATATATCAAGCACATATATAATAAATTCTGATGCAAAACTAATAATCATACATATTTTGTCAATGCAAGTATAATCTTCTATCACTTTAAATGTGGAAGAATAAAAGATGAAAACACATGGAATGACCTACACAAGGCCCTCATATAAGTGCTGAAATCCTTACCTTTGAAACAATACTTCAAATGCAGTGCGTGTACCAGAGTGCCCATGTATCATTTAAGTATCCATTTATTTATTGACATTTGATAAAGGTAAAAGCCGACTGGGTAGGAACCCATTTTCAGCGGAGGCCCAGGGATAAAAGCTCCAAAGTATTACAAAACATTTTAAGAACAATAATTTTATAATCTTTAAAAATAATACAAGAAACAACAACAGTTTGAATAATTATACCAAATTATACATAATATGAAAACAATTTTTAAGAATAGATACATGACAATGATTTAATATTTAGAGAAATGTTAGTCCATTTATAGAGAAATTAAAGGTAAGTTAGTATAATACAAACAGGACTTGCAATATGAAGTGATAGTTGTCCTGAAAACATTAGCATAAAATAAAGAATCCAAAACTGTTTTGAGACATATGTGTATTAACCAAATGCATGACTTAAGAGGCATTACAGTAAGGCAGTCTTCAAAACTTAATATTTAGTTTATATAAAAGAACTGTATATGTTTTTCAGGATCAGAAATGTAACAAACATCTAGGAAATATCTGGGTTGATATGGTATAAAATCAGAAGTAAAAATAGTTTATTGCAATCAATAAAATGAATATTTTACATCCCTGTAAATTTGCCACACAAAATTCCAGTAAAGATATGTAAAAAATGGACTACACTTTGGCTTACGGTTGATCCTAAGGCCTTAAATCTGGAGTCAAAATCTATGCACTGCATTTCTCCAAATGCCAGCTATAATTCCCTGTAAATATTAATAAGAAATGTCAGTGACTGAGATGCTGCTTTAGATATGTATGTACCATATGAAGGCCTGCAGAGGCATTATGTTGTGGCAACACAGATCTGTAATATTCATAAAAGGAAGGATATGACTTCTTTTCATGGTAAGAAATATACTATATATATCCATAACAGTATTTTGTTATAAAATAGGTATCAACTTAATTCTTCCACGAGAGTAATATTTTTCAGGTGATAAAAATGTTCAATCAGCATATTACGTTTTAGTATGTCTGAAAAGGAAAATGCATATTTAGCTACTTAGCATACTTGGAGATGACTGGATTATGTTGCTTCATGTATTTCTTTGTACAGACTTTATTCTCAGGAGCAGGATATATATTTTACTCCTATGTCTAAAAGTTTTATGATTCCTAATTAGATGCTATGTAAATCTTGCAGAAAAATAGTTAAAAAAAAACATATGGCCTGCTAACCTTTGGCCCTTAGCCATAAATCAGGTCTCAATTAAGAAAGGTATATTTTACTCATAGCTAAGCATCATTTCTTGAAAGATAAAATCAAGTTTAGCTACATCTGTAAATAAATAAGCTGATCTAGCAAATAGTTTCCTGGTTGCTCAATAAAGAATCAGTTTTTATAGTTTTTATAAAAGAGCAGAGTAATGCTTTAGTTGCAAAGTGCTCTGGAAGTTCAGGAGATAGTTGAAATGTACCAGAAACCTCAAAATGGCTCATCTGGACCCAAAAGAAATCCCTCCATGACTACACTTCAGTGAAGGAAATGTCTACATTAATATAGTTGAACTCAGGTAAACTGTACATTGCTGTTGTGTTTTCTATTTTTACCAGTTTAAGGTAATATTTGATGTAGGAAATTGTATCTTTAAAGCAGTACATTTGGCACTGGACCTTCTGTGATGTCATAGAAGAGAAATGGATTCACATGTAATATCTGTACTTTTTTCTTTCTTTTCCTGGTTCAGACTGTAGGACCATTGTAAGCTATAATTACTTTTTATAAGATCTACAACAGAAAATATAATGCAAAAGTACCTTTATAAGACATTTTAACAGTAACAAGATAATTGCATTTGCTCTGTTATATAATTCTATTCTGCTGGAAGAAAATGCAACAATTGTGTGATGAAGTACAGATACGTTTCTGACTCAGGAAATAATTAATTGCTTATATGAACTGCAGGAAAGTCATAAAATAGAACAGTCAGGAAAATCTGAATTAAGGGTATAAAGAATCAAACAGTGCAGGTGACAATAAGATGAGAAATCTTCCATCTTCCATCTGCCAGCAGTTTCTTCTGCATGTGAGAAAGAAGATGGAAACATCTGAGTAAGCTGCTGTTTTTCAGTCTGCTAGTAAAATTTTCTGGTAACTCAGCTTACCTAAGTTCAGTTTTCCTTCAAATAGAGTAAGTCAAAATTTTAGGTAGTAGTAGAGGTTTACATACTCTAGCTATGCAGTTAATTATGTTCTATTCTTATGTGCGTAAATAAATACATCTGCATATTTAACTTGTATCAGTATTGTCTAACTTCTTTATTTTCTAAGTAAAGTTTTTTTTTATTTCTTCACTTTTAAGTTCTTTATACTAATATTTATGTAGGATTGATTATTTGAAAGGAAGGTATTATTTAGCACTATAAGTTGTCAAACTGCTGGTATCCACCTTTAAATGGACAGACTGCTTAGTAATTGGCTATTGATCAAAAGTGGCATGCTAGCTGGTGGGTTCCTAGTTCAATCTGAGGTAGTGGCAGATCTATCTTGCCTTGAAAGCCATGTAGAATTGGAGAATTCTGCCAGCCTTCACACTAAAAATTTTACAAGCCTTCCTTTGGGACTGTTTGAATATGTTTGTGATTTTGTTTGAGTATGAAAGTAATTTGTTTGAAAGGCAGTTATAAAAGGTCCTGAAGGCATTCAGATTCACAGTGGGATTGGTGATGAATGTGATTGGTGTGCTAAATCAAATATTCAGCTTGGTAAGTAGACAGCTTGGATTTAGATGTTGATACACAATAGACAGGGCAGCAGTGCATATGCATTGTATGCTCCTGAAGCCAAGTTGTATTTGATGAATAGTCTAGTGAATCAAATTTGTGTGCATGTTTTTTACCATAACAGAGTGGATGCCAGTGGTGTGATTTAAGGGACCATCTCTTTGGTGGCCTTTAGATCTATTCATGGGCAGTGGAGCAGATTCAAGGACTGTAACTCCTCTCTGTCACATATCCAGCATTACATTGGTTTACAGTGATGGGATCCAAACCCCAGCTGTCTGTCAACCCTGACTGTCACCATGACATTTTTTTAAAGGCTTTACTCTAATATTTTAGGAAATTGGGATACCTGATTCATTTGATTTGAAAATCTATTTGCTTGTATTACTCCCGGGTTATGTCATATATTATGTTTACATTGAAAACTGGTAATTTCTGCATTTGATTTCACAGAGTCAGTAATAGTGGGAATTAAACACTAATTAATTGGACCAACATCCATGGAAAACAGAAACAGTTTTTAATCTAGAACAGCCAGTTAAATGAACCTAATTCAATGAATAGGTTTGTATATCTACATTTTAACTTACTTTGTGGCTCTTCAATCTCAGAACAGGTGATAATAGTTAAGGGGGGCAGAGGGGTGGCCCTGCATAGGGGTATGGAGGATTCTCACTTCACCCATGATTGTTGGCTTGACTGTACTTGGTGTAATATGTTCTTAAGTGCAGGTGTACTTAAATGGGTGTATATTAATTCATTTAGTTATTTAACATTTGTACATGACACTTCCCAGCCACTACTCAAGCCCTAAGGTGCCACAGTGTAGCACGTCTGTTTATGACTGGAAATGCATTATTTATCCAGAAGGTATATAACTCGCATCATAATTTAGTTATGTATAAGCTAACATCAGGTACATGTAGTTATATATAAGCTAACATCAGGTACATGTAGTTATATATAAGCTAACATCAGGTACATGTAGTTATGTACAAGCTAACATCAGGTACATGTAGTTATGTATAAGCTAACATCAGGTACATGTAGTTATATATAAGCTAACATCAGGTACCTGTAGTTATATATAAGCTAACATCAGGTACATGTAGTTATATATAAGCTAACATCAGGTACCTGTAGTTATATATAAGCTAACATCAGGTACATGTAGTTATATATAAGCTAACATCAGGCACATGTAGTTATGTATAAGCTAACATCAGGTACATGTCTAAATTTTAAAGAAGCATGTTCATTAACACTTGGTTGAACAAGGCATGATTTGACATTGATGAGCAGCTGCCAAGTGGACCTTCTTTGATTTATAGTGTAATATATTAAATGACTATGTGACTGACTTGGAAAGATAATGCTGTGCATCTCCAAAAGTTGTTATTATCTTTTTATCCTTTTCTAAATCACTGAGTCAGAAAATCCCCATACTATTCATTTTTTTTCCTTTCAGATATGTGATCATAGAATTATTTAAACACAAATATTCAATCAGCTCAAAAATATATGGTCTTCTTGGCCCAGGAGAAAACACATTTGTTAAGAATGTAAAACCATATTTTTTCACAGCAGTTTTCCATGCTATCTTCATTTTTTTTCTTGCGAATGCAGCAGGTTTACTTGTGCCCTTTATGGCAGCAGGCACATATTAACATGGGTAATAACCTCTTCTTCTTTTTCAGTTTATAAAAATCCTTCACTAATGGCATGCAAGTCTTGATTACAAAAAATAATGAATAGGCTATGTATCAAAATGAAGTTTAAAGGTCAGAATCAAGTGAACCTGATTGGGGCTTGTGTTGCGCTAAGTTAAGTATTGATCCTGATTAGTGGATATTTTGTGTCCAGAAGCCAGACTAGATTGACTTGAAACATCTGCACACTTTTTTACCACTTTCAGTTTCCAACATTACAACATAAAAATAGGAGGGTACAAATGTATAGGAATGTGAAGAAGTTTATGACAACATTTCTCATACTGCATAGATGGCAAGATGGATGGCTCCCCTGTTGTAGAAGGAATAGTCACTCACAAAAAAACAAACAAACAAAAACTGACAGGTCCAAACAAAGAGCCATAAAGATGATAAGAGTCAACTATTGAGGATAAGGAAGATATTACCTATTGTTGTTATTATGCAAGAAGCCTAGAATTTCAGGATACAATATATTCAAAAAGATTAAGAGAGAAATCAGAGGATAGAAAAATACTTGCACAAGAAAAAACTGTCAAAAGGGTTCAAATGAAAAATTTGTCATCCATGAAAAACATTATATAGAGCAAGAAACCCTGGGCTGTTTAGAAAAAGAAGTGAAAAAATATAAAGAACAAAACATAGAGATTTTTCAAAGGTATAAAAAAGAATCATGGGCACGGGAAAAAAAGAGTGATCTGATATGGTGCGATATTTATTCAAAGGAGAAAGCCAAACTAATTAATACAAAAAAGCAGCTCCAAAGATATTTGAAGAGAAATACAGGCAAAGGCACACAAATATGGAAAATTTCACAATACATAAAATAAGATCACAAAGGGGGAATGTAGAACAGAAGATTAGTGAAGTAGAAGTTAAACAAATATAAACTGAAATTATGGAATACCTGCAAAGTGAAGGATTTGATGAAGAAAGTCTAACACAGGTTATGTCACAGCATGATAGAACAGAAAGTCCCCAAAGTAATGAGAAACGGGTAGAGTGGAAGGCATCTGAAGAAAAAACAGGGCCTTGGAAAAGAAAAAGAGATTTAATATGTTGCAATATTTATGCAAAAGAGAAAGTAAAACTAATCAATACAAAAAAAGCAGCACCAAATATATTTGATGATAAATACAGGGAAAGACACCCAGATATGGAAAATTTCGCAATACAAAAAAATAAGAAAACAAAGGGGGAAACTAGAAAAGAGTATTAGTAATGGAGAAGTTAAAGAAATGAAAACTGAAGTCATGGAGTACCTGTGAAGTAAAGGATTTAGTGTAGAAAATCTAACTCTAGTAATGTCACAGTGTGATGGAACAGTAAGTCCCCAAATTAAGGAGAAATAGGTGGAACAGGAAGCATCTGATCACTTGTCACATGATGATACTCTGGAGCCTTCAGCAGGAAACCAGTACAAAATTTTAGTTGGAGTTGTACACCAAGGGAAGGCGCCAGAAACTATGGCACTGACGTAATTAATGTCGTGGAGTGATAGACCAATGAGTTCCCATATGAAAGAGCAACACTAGCTGTAGGATGCAGCTGAAGAAAATATGTAACAATAAGATGTTCTGTAACCTTCTGTAGAATGTCTGCAGGTAACAGATAGCAAAGAATGTGCCCTCAGTTTAGAATAACATGATCTAAGGGAAGAGTTATTTGATTTAATAGAAATGGATAGATATACTAAGACTGATGAAAGAAATACATTACAGAAAGTCAATAAGACCCACAATGTTAGAAGTCCGATAAAACAAGCACAGCAATCAAGACTATTAACAGAAATGTATGTCGTATAACAGAAGTAACAGAAGTAAATAGGATATATTACTGTGCAACTAAATTAATAACAGATAAAGTCTTACTACAAAAAGAAAAAGGGAAAGGAAGGGAAAAAAATCAAATGCCGTCATGGAAGCATCAAATACAGAATACTATAAAACAATTAAGGCAAGAAGTGTCGCTGTTAGAAGAGTATAGAAGAGGGAACAGATCAGCAAAAATACCTTTTTCACTTGAAAAAGTCCTGCATTGTGGCAGGACAAAAGCGCTTGTGTTTTAAGTCAATAAAAACAATTTTTTTCATGCAGCCTGATCCAGTGTGCCCTAACCGCGTTACTTTTTATTAACAAAAATACTTAGAAAGATAGATGTGATAAAAGCAATGTGCTATCAGAACAGATCAAGATCTATCACACACTAGTGCAAATAATAAACTGAAGATATCAGCACAGACAGGAAAAACTTAGAAGATATGCAGATAAATATAAAGGATAAATACAAAATAAGTAGTTCATTTATTATCCAAAAAGTTTTATAGAGAACTGGGAAATAAAGTAATAGAAACACCACCAAGAAAAGAAGAAATAGCCACATTTTTGAGAAATATATATGAAGATCCTGTGGAACATAACAAAGATGCTAAATGGATAGAAGAAGTAAAAGAAACAGTAAGAAGTTCAAATGTACAGGATATGAAATGGGATGAAGTAACAGTCAAGAGAAATTGAAACAAAATTAAGAAAATCTCCTAAATGGAAAACCCCAGGTTCATATGCAGTACAGTAGAGAGTCGATTATCTGAAAATCAATTATCCGAAAAGTGAATTATCTGAACCAGCCTTTCCAAAGTTTCCGGGTAGGAAAAATCATAAAGTCTGAATATGTAAACATTATATGTATTTGCTTGAGCATGTCTTTTGAGCTTGTAGCCAGCTCGTGTGTGAAAAATATTCTGTATTGTCCATTGGAATCACTGAATGGTTGAAAAGTGTATTCTTGCGTGCAGAATAAAACAAGATTTTAGAAGTTTTTTATTTGGTTCAGTTGTATGTTTGATTATCCGAACAGTTTGATTATCTGAACTACCCTAGGTCCCAATTAGTTCAGATAATCGACTGTCTACTGTACCTAACTTCTGGTTAAAAGTATTAACATTTTTACACAAAGATTTAGCCCTGAGTAAGAACTGCTTGTATGCTTACCCCAAACAGGCACCAACCTGGTTAAAAATAGGAAAATTATACTTTTCCTTAAGAGTGAACCTGCAAGGTATCCTAAAAACTACAGGCCAATAACCTGCCTTCTGATGATGTATGAACTATATGCTGGAATTAATGCTGACAGAGTTTATAGTGATTTAGAAGAAAATTCAGTCATGGCAACAGAACAAAAGGGTAACAAAAGAAAGTCATATGGAACGAAGGATCATTTGTTCTTAAATAAAGTCATAATGGAGAATTGTTAAAAGGGGAAGAATCTAAGCATGGCATAACTAGATTACAAAAAAGCCTTTAACAGCATCTCACATTCATGGCTAAAGGAGTGTTTACAGATGTATGAGATACACCCTACATTGATCAATTACATTCCAGTGACCATGAAACAGTGGCAAACCACTTTGCAGCCAAGCCTTGATAAAGGGAAATTATGATTCCAGGGATAAAAATTCAAAGGAAGATATTCCAAGGTGACTCTGTCACTGCTGCTCCTTTCTCTTGCCTTAACCCATTAGGCTGTTTACTTAACCGATTAGGTCATGGTTACAGTTTGGCTCCCAGAAAATAACACAGTGTAAAGATTTCTCATTTTCTTTTTTGTGGGTGATTTACAACTGTATAGTTCATCAAATGAGGACCTGAAAGCACAGCTGCAAGTGGTCAAATCTTTCTCAGATGATATATGAATGTCATTTGGTCTTGCTAAAGGTGCAAAAGCAACATTAAAAGCAGCAAAGCTGCAGCACCAAGAAAATATCAGTCTGGAACAGGAATGTGATATAAACAAACTTAATCATTTTCAGGAGAGCATGTATAAATATTTTGGTAATGATGAAGGATTGACAGTAAAACATTAACAGATTTTATTTTATTTATTTTATTTTACATTTGTTAACTGGGGGTGTCTGACTGAGCCGAAAAGGTTCTTTTTCAGCAGAGGCTCAGGGAGAAAAGCTAACCTTGATTTTGTGCACTGGAGCGACAGTGTCCAGGTGTTGTAGAAATGTTTTGTTGAAATAGGCTATAGCCTGGTCAAGTGGGAGGGTTTTTAGGGGGCTCCAGTCACAGTTACAGAGTAAAGTATTGAGCACCTCAGAGCCCACCAAGAGCCCATCAAAACAAGAGAAATGGGCAGCAAAACGTAAGTGTTACTTTACATAGTTGACTTTAACAAATTCTTGAGGTCTAATGGCTTACCAACAAGCAGAATTCAATTGTTGAAGAGCACCTGTGCCCTGGTGGGAGACTAGTACTTTAAAGATGGCTCCATGCTCAGCAGGATTCTAATATAGACTTAGTATTGGGGGAGGGGATAGCACAAGAGGTGCAAAAAGAAACCAGCCAAACCACAGAGGCAATCAGTGAAAATCTATCAGTGAAGGCATTAGAGGGGGTAAGTAATAATTCAAACTCTACCTGTAAAGTGAAGGAGAGAAGAGACAGCAAAGTTTATTAAGGTTGGGAATATGTCTTCACACTGACTTGCTTATTAGTAGTCAGTTTGTGCACAGATTAGAGTAGGGAGATACATTAGCAATGAAGGGGAATGTATAGAGATGTAAATAAACAGGTGGGGCTCAAGTGATACAAACTAAGGTAGAAAGCACTGAGAGGACTGCTTAATAGTTAATTTAATCACAGAGATCTGAATTAAATGTATACTGTCTATTGGACAGTTAGGATTACTGCAGTAGCACAAATGTGAATAAAACTCAGTAAGGGATATTTTAGAAGACTAAAATTAATACTGAAAATAGCCCTGACATGTTGGAATAAAGTCCAGGCTATAAACCAATTTGTTCTTTGTTTTCTAACTTATAGTTTTGGGGTGACAGACTGGCCCCAAAAGGTATTGGATCAACTGGCCAGGAAAACAAATAAAAATCAGAGTATACCAAGATTATATACTCCTCGTTCTGAAGGAGACATGGGCCTCCATGAAACTGATTACATGTATAGATCTGCAATCATAAGATTGCATACATATCTGCTGACTTCACCAGATCCAAATATAGTGAAAGTTTTAAACATGAGGAGAACAAATCTAAAAACTGTAGATAAACCCAACTCCGGCACAATGAAGGTTGTCCAATGTAGGCAAGTAGTTAGATGGCAGCCAAGTTGATAAAAATAAAGATTTATTGGACAAACGAAAACAACTTAAACGAACATCCACTAGTCCTCAGTATTCCATTAAACAAGAAATTGAGCGCTTTCGTCTCCACATCAGGAGACTTCTTCAGAATAATACTTAATGAATAAATGTTGTCTTTTATACATGCTGCACTCCCTTGTAACCTTAATTAATTGTTAAATTGGTAATCAATTACATAATCTAACCTGCATTTCAAACAATTACAGCAAAATAAATAAACTAAGCAATGTCTTCCTTAGTTGATAAACAAAAATGCCCACAATGAGCTACAATTGCTTTAAATAGCATTTCATTGATTAACATTTGAATTAATGAAATACTAAAATACTAAAAACAGGACAAAAACATAATATACAATGAAAATAGCCATTTTCCTTTTATATTCATTAAATGCAAGCCTTAAACTGTGATTGTTTTTTAAAACCAACACATTCTGTTCATAAAGTGAATGCATGGCATTTATTTAGAAAACTGCAAAAAATGATATATTGTTGCTTCTAAAGCATTATTAATTTTCAATTTTGGAATCAAATTCTCAGGTACCCTAGGCTTATACTAATACACTAAATATTGTAGTGGGTAATTGCTAAACATCCATCTACCTCTTCCCTATTCTTACCCTGAAGTAAATGCCCTACGTGAAGTCTCAAGTAAACACTTATACTTTGAGTAATGTGTTGTTAAAGATGATAGGCTTCAAACCCTCAGTGGACCCTAGGTAATTCCCCTTTCTTTTATCAGCCTAGGGTACCTGAGAATTTGATTCCAAAATTGAAAATTAATAATGCTTTATGTTTTTGTCCTGGTTTTAGTATTTTAGTATTTCATTAATTCAAATGTTAATCAATTAAATGATATTTAAAGCAATTGTAGCTCATTATGGGCATTTTTGTTTATCAACTAAGGAAGACATTGCTTAGTTTATTTATTTTGCTGTAATTGTTTGAAATGCAGGTTAGATTATTTAATTGATTACCAATTTAACAATTAATTAAGGTTACAAGGGAGTGCAGCATGTATAAAAGACAAAATTTATTCATTAAGTATTATTCTGAAGAAGTCTCCTGATGTGGAGACGAAAGCGCTCAATTTCTTGTTTAATGGAATACTGAGGACTAGTGGATGTTCGTTTAAGTTGTTTTCGTTTGTCCAATAAATCTTTATTTTTATCAACTTGGCTGCCATCTAACTACTTGCCTACATTGGACAACCTTCATTGTGCCGGAGTTGGGTTTATCTACAGTTTTTGTGTTTTTTGAATTAGACTGGTTACTGGTTGAGAACAAATCTAAGATGACTTCTGTGCTTAGTTTAGCAGAAGCATATTGGTGTCAAGCAGGAATGGAAATCAAACCAGAAGTAGATAAAAATCAGGCAGCAACTGAATATGCCAAAAAAAACAAAACAAAAGAAAGAATATAAGGAGAAGGATTACATGAGAAGGCAAGAAATGTGAAAAGGCATAAATATAGTTACAAGTACAGAAAACTTCTGAAACAACCACATGGCGATCAGGATCTGAGGAATCATTAAGGCGAGGTTAATTTAAACCAGAAAATGAAAGGTTAACATTGGCGGCCCAGGACAGTGGACTATGTATATATTGGATTAAAAAGTCCATTGAACATGTGGAAGAAATAGACATATGTAGGTTCAGCAAAACAGAAATGGAAACAGTTGGACATCTTGTTGCTTGGTATGGTACACTAATGGCAAAGGGCCTGTATAATGAAAGGCATATTAATTTGGCAAGACTGTTGTATTGGGGATAGTGCAAATATTACAATATTGAAGTAGCTGAGAAGCACTGGAAACATGAACCACAAAGCATTATAGAGAATGATGAAGTTTATATCACATGGGATCATCCATTACCAACAGTTCAAAGAATAGATGTAAGAAAACTAGATATATCAGTCCATGAAAAGAAGACAAAAGTAGCATTGGTCATCGAAATTACTGCACCCAGTGATTACAGTGTCTTATGTACAGAAAGACACAAAGTCATAAATACCAGGATTTGCAGGCAGAAATGAGGGTAATGTGGAAGAAGAATAGCCAGACAGTTCCAATAATAGCATGAGCAACGGGTCTTATAAAAAAGAATTTACAGTCGTATTTAGACATGCTACCGATACATGTAACTCTGTATGTATTGCAAAAAGAGCCAGTACTGGGCACAGTGTGGGTGCTGTGATGAGCACATTTGGCTAACATAAAAGACTGAAATAATAACTTTAATCATACTTTAGCTTAGGAATGGGGTCCATACTCATCATAGTATTAGAAACCCAAAAGACTTTGAGCTATTAAAATGGCAAGACTGTGAAGTTAATGGTGTAACCTGTCCTGGATTTATTTAATTAAATGCAGCCATATCTGTACAGAGAAATGGCTAAATATTTTGGAAGGAGAAGTTTGATGATTGTGAATTCTGGCTGGTGTACGTCTACCTATTATCTAGCTGATCATGTACAGGAATACTGTGATATTTTTAAAGTTATAATTCCCTTTTATTGTGTGTTCTTCTCTCATCAGCTTCTATTCAGCTAGTACACAGTTGTAAACAGTTGTTGTCCTCTAGAACTACTGACAGTTCCTCCAGTCATCTTGTCCCTCTAGTAATTAACTCCTTAGTTACTGTATGTAGATAATCTGTTGATCAGTATTAGCATATCAATTCTATATATTTCCTTAAATGTCTCTTTTTTTCTTCTCAATCATTTGAGCATGCCTGGAGTACAGCCAGTATGGCCTTATTTGCTCACACACTGTATGATCAACATCAGTTGCCAAATACTGAATTCAAACATGTTATCAGAAAGATAAATTCATTTTGCATAAGGGCCTTAATTCAACAATTTTGCAACAGTACACTTTTAATTGTTACATTTCTGAACAAGTGCAAATTTACTGTCCCAGGTATTAAACTGCGTGTAATAAAACCAATACGTAACACTTTGAGCCTGATTTCCATAGAGAGTAACAGCCTTATTTGTGTTCATCTGACTCTGACAGCAAACCTTTACCTTACGCTTGCACTTTATGGTCACTGAGGACTTACTTTTCATTTTTTGCCTTTTCCAATTTTCATTTCCTGTGTGAAATAAAGTGCAAAAAATTATTCCTATTATAACCCCATTATTCTTTATACCTATTTGCTCACTTACAAATGCAGGTGGCAAATGACAGTTTTTGCTTACTTGGAATTAGTTTTCATACTTAAGAAAATAAGATGCAAGCATGTAAGTTTCTATAAATAGTTCTAAAAATTAACATCTAAATGTTTAATCCTATATACTAACGTTGTAGCATATATAGATTTTTATCCACTCCCTGGGTATTTAGACTGTGGCACATTTGAATCCTTAGGTAGAAATGATATTATGAGTAACAGTTTCATATAATGCAGTGCAGCTTTAAGCAGGCCTCATCAGAGTTATACTTAAGCATTATTCTTTATTGAATATCTCATAAAAATACCCAGAGCTAATTGCTCATTGTATTTATCCAAAGAGTTGCATCACATGATGCACAGAGACTAGGGTAGACATATTTATTTATTGACTGATTGATTGATTGATTTCATTTTGTTTGCTTATTTTCATTTGTTAACTGGGTAAATGTAAGAATACTGCAGTATTTGCCATGTATTTATCCTTTTGTTGACTGGGTTAGTACTACTAGGCTGCCTATGCCACTTCATCCTTGAACGAGCTGTCCACTGCATATAAAAGAATTAGAGGGTATTTCAGGGATCTTTTCCTGGAAGGCAGAATTGACATTGATACTTACAATTTTGTTGACATCACCATGCCTAAAGTACCAGTCATGTTTGGGATCCCCAAAATTCACAAGAGCCTTTCAGATCCACCTATGCGGGCACTAGTTGACGGAAGAAGTTCTATCACGCACCCCTGTGCCCGTATCATTGATAACATCTTTGGTAGATATTTGAAATCTATCCCGCAGATTTGTAAAGACTCTTGGGCGTTCCTCAACTCGATTAACGATGTGCAATTCAACGCTGATCTTAATTTCCTGACTATAGACGTGGTGGATTTGTACACCTCCATCCCTCACGTAGAAGCAGTTGAATGGATTGAACTTATGCTATGGGAACTTGGGGCTCCCAGTAATGACATTCATATTGTCACTGTCTTGCTTGACATTGTCTTATCCTCTAATTTCTTCATTTTCAACAATCAATACTTCTTGCAAAAGAAAGGAATTGCAATGGGTTCCCCGTGTGGCAGTTGTGTTGCGAATCTATTTGTAGCCTACTGGGAGAAATTTTTCCTATTTAATTCTCCTATTTTTCTCAGTTGTTCAAAAATCTACACACGATTCTTGGACGACATTTTCATCCTTTTTGAAGGAGGTGAAGAGGAAGCTCTGGAACTCATTTCATATATGAATTCCACAACTGAATTTTTAAGATTCACACACCATTTCTCTTCCTCTGTCATCGACTACTTGGATGTACAACTGGTAAAGGACAATTTCAACAACAATTTTTGTTCTTCCATTTTTAGGAAAACCACCTACTGCAATTCCTTCTTGCATTTTTCAAGTTGTCACCCTTGGAAACAGAAGAGGTCGATCGTGAAGGGACAACTAGTGAGGGCAGCCCGTATGTGCAGCACCGATGAAGCCTTCAAAAAAGAATGTGCCTTACTTAAAGACTTCTTCTTAAACAGAGGATACCCGGTAGACTTGGTCATTGATTTGACTGTGGAAGTCTCCTCTAAACGCTTGGAGGGTTTTCTTACACCTCTTCTCTCCTCTAGATCTCCCCCCTCGCCAAGTGGAAGACCATTAGACACATTGGATCCATTGCCTTTGGACCCATCTTGTGGGCAGGATACTATTGTTGTGGACACCAATAAGGACCCTGACTTCTCGGCCAGTTTTATTACTGCCTTCAACACAAACTCAAGGCATATTTGTTCCATTATGAGGAAGAACTGGTTTTTTATCATGAATTCGGGGCTACACAATAGGCTAGGTTTATCTCCTATCTTCACGTATAGGAGGGGTAATAACCTTAAAGATATTTTACAGAGAAATACGAAATGTGATCACTTGACGAGAATAAAGGGCACATCTACTTGTGGGTGTTGCAAATGGTGCAGATACCTGCGAGTAGGTAACTCTTTCATCATTGGGGAGAGGAAATATTTCATCAATCACAAAATTAATTGTAAAACGAAGGCCATAGTATACGTAGCTTTTTGCCAATGCTGCGCAGCTTTCTATGTTGGTAAAACGGATAGATGCTTCTGTAACCGTATATACCAACACATCTACGCTATCAACAATAAGAAAAGCGACAACGCATTGTCAAAACATATTCTTAACAACAGCGGCCACAGCTTCCTGTTTATGGGCATTGACCATATCAGCATGGATATCAGAGGTGGCCCACAATCTCTCATTGTTGAGACTCGTGAGCTCGAATGGCAACTCCAACTGGACACCTTTTCATTTCCTGGGCTAAACAAAAACTGTAATATTGCTGCTATTCTTAAATATAAGAGCTACCTTAGATAATACTTTTTTACTCTTAGTGGCGTACCAACCTATCCCATTGGTCAACTCCAAGGACAGTGAATATTGTTGCATATATTGCTTTGCTAGGGTTAAGCCCATTGAATGTTCTATTCCATCTATAGTTTAAAGTAATAGCAACTTTAACATATTGATTTCCTTTGATATGTAGCTTTTTTCATATTGCTTGCTTCTGTTGGTGACCCGATGCAGTAGTACATTTAGTTGCTCTTGTTTATTGATATTTACTATATACAACTTTTTAGCTTCACATTTCATTTAGAATGTTTTTATTCTTTTATATGTTTTACAGGGCATACTATGTATTTGTTTTCACCCGCTCTCCTTGTTATTGTTGCCCTTTTAAGTTTCATCGTTGCCCCTTTAAGCAACATTGTGGCGCTTGTGGTGATGTCGTCAACAAGCGCCAGTTACTTTGTTTTAAATGCATTTGGTTTTAATCCTTTCAACTGCTGATGAAGCTTCTGGCTTTCTGGAAGCGAAAACGCTGTTTTGGTCTTGAAATAAATTGCGTTTCTTTTCTTTTACATCGTTCTGGCTACAGTGGTGTTCCGTTTTTGTTTTCAGTTAATTGCTCATTGTATTTATCCAAAGAGTTGCATCACATGATGCACAGAGACTAGGGTAGACATATTTATTTATTGACTGATTGATTGATTGATTTCATTTTGTTTGCTTATTTTCATTTGTTAACTGGGTAAATGTAAGAATACTGCAGTATTTGCCATGTATTTATCCTTTTGTTGACTGGGTTAGTACTACTAGGCTAGAGACCTCTTTTCAGGGAAGATCAAGTTGGTATTTCTACTACTTGGTGAAATTCAAGAAGGGCAAATAAGAACTTTCCCTACTCTTTTCAATAGGTGCGGTGCAATCTCTTATATCCAGTTGAACTAACACTAACTCAAACAGATGGGCCCTTGGTTTAATGTCACTTCCAAAGGATGACACACTGAGGAGTGTAGTGGCCGACTCATGCTGTGCCACAGTGTAAGCAATCCAATCAACTGAAGTTCAAATAGAACTCACAGCTGTCTGGTCTACCAGCACCAAAGGTAAGTGTGCTAACTGCTGTGCTACTGACACTGCACAGAATTCAGTTGTAATACCGATAATATACAGTATAAATGTTAAAAATAGACTGTAGGCACAATAAACATGTTGATATACATTTTTACTGATCACTAACACGCACATCAGGTGTTACTGGCTCAAGATTGTGTGTCCAGAGAAGACTGGTATATTGAGCAAGTTGAAGAAAATGTAGACACCTCTGGAATCTGGTATATTAATGAACATCTGCTGAACACTGTTTTATTGATGAGGCAGAACTGAATCATTTCTACTCTGACCAGTTAAAATTAATTAACTGCCATTATAATATACCTTATGACACTATAGCAAAAGCATATATTGATATGCAGTTTCAGTAGTGGTGATAATGACTTCAATTACATTAGTAAATCTTGTATTGATTAGAAAAGTAAAACTCACAATTAATATATAGAAATCATTGTTTAGATTCAAGAGCTGAATCCCAGGCCTGAAACCTTATGTTAATGAAATTTATGCAGGTAGCAGGCATATGTAGAAACGGATCTACTTTAGAAGACCGACATTTCACTTACCCGACTCCCACTTCCCTGAGATGAAAGGACTGACAACTGCACAACACCAACATCCAAAACACTGACTTTTTATGTGAGGTAAGTAACCACTTGGCCATCCCAAATAAAACAACAAAATAAAACAAAACTAAACCCATCAATGTGGGTTTGCTCCCCACACCCCCCTATGTGGGCGGCTTCACCCCCCCACACACCCCTAACTAAATATATCAACTTCAAGATTGCACTACCATGGGGGTAATGAGCAAACTTCAACAGAATGGCCAAGTGGTTACTTACCTCACAGGAAAAGTTGATGTTTTGGATGTCGGTCTTGTGAAGTTGTCGGTCGTTTCGTCTGGAAAATTTCAGTGTCGGGTAAGTGAAACTTCAGTCTACTGAAGCAGACCCAAAGAAACACAGTTTGCCATGGTAGAAAAGTTTCTTTCCCATGCTTGCAACTTGGTTAACCCTTGTCTTTAGATATCAACCTAAATCTACTCAAGCAGCTTTTCTGTCTGGATGAGGAACATTTGTAATATTTTGCGTTCTTTTAAATGAGTTCAGTAAAGAAAAAAAAATGGAATAGTAGAAAAAAACAAATCTCAGTTTGGCAACATTACAGGAATGATAGAAATAAAATTAAATTTAGAGACAGTATACAAATAGAATTTACTCATAGCCGCAGTGGTGCAGTGGTAGCATTGTTGCCTCACAGCAAGAGGTTCTCCGTTCGATTCTAGGCTGGAGCCCCTTCTGTGTGGAGTCTGCATGTCCTTCCCATGGTCGAGTGGTGTTCGATAGACATGCATAGAATGGGCGTGCCTTCACTGAAGGTTGGGCATCGAGCTGGCACCTTGGCACCTGTAAAAAATCTACTGCCAATCATTAGCGGACCAGATTTCCGCTGTGGCGACTCCTAACTGGGAAAATCCGAAAGAAGAACAACAAAATGGAATCACCTCTACATTACTAAGATAGAATGAAAAATATTTATGTGCAGTTCTAGAAGCTACAGTAAACAAAACAAAAACACCAACAATGACAAGATTTAAACATTTTTTATTGAATTAAATACTTATTATAGAGACACATTTTGCAGTAAAATGAACATTTACTTCTTTTATAAATAATGGATGCTGAAGATTAATTTCTTGAATATAGTTTTGGTTGCTTTCTTGCAAACTGTCTTGTAATTTGCTTATCTTGTTAGGGGTTCAGAACTTAGACACCTATTTCTCCATTTCCATGAATTTGTGAGTATCTCTATCCATGTGTAGCTTTTCACTGCAGGTGCTGTTCGCAGCTTCTTTCTGGTAAATTCAAAAGAAGGTCTCTGTGGTGCATGCAACACTAGAGCTTCTTGAAATATTTATATATTGCTGCCGGTGGTAATTATTATTCCATCCTGGTACTGTTCTAATGCATTTAAATGTCAGTGTTGCTCAGTTTGATTCATCATGCATATGTTCTGGAGTTGACCTGGATATATTCTTTGCTCATCTCAAAGGACCAAAGAGCTGTGTTCATATTTATTGGCACCGAAGAAGAAAAGGCATCTCCTTTAAATTCTTAATTGTAAACATTAATTAGAATCTTGATACTCATTAATGGTTTTAATTGTTGCGCTGATAATACACTGCAGTTCTTTTGATCACAGTGGCAATTAGTTGTATTTCAGAATTTGAATGTTTTTTTTCTTATTTGAGTCTCAAATGAGATACACAGGCCAAAATGCATATATTTTTGCATCTTGTTTCTTGGAAAGAAACATGCCCTAGTATGTTACCTTGTAGGTTATAAGCACAGGAGTGTCATGCATTGTAATGTGTTTGCATGCCTTAGTCAGAAATTATTACTCTTCAGCTCAAACTCATTGACTTTTAGTTAGACTTATCCTCTGCTATGTGATGAGACTTGTAAGTCAAAGTAAGAATCCTTGACAAGCTGCCACTAAAGTACCTTAGGCATGTAATCTACTGAGAATTGTTTTAAAAACAACTACAAAATGAAATTAACATTGAATTGCAAAGGCATATGATTTGTACTGCAACTATTTTTGTCAGTTATGGGATGGCATAATGTTGACACATTAGACATAAATACTTCATTCATGGCTGTTAGAGTGCAACCAAATAATCTAGACAATGGAGTATTGTAAAAATGTATTGTTTTAAGGAGCTTCAAACTCAGATTATGTGGATATAGTTCTTGTTTCATTACACTTCCAGCAGTCTAGAGACCCAGAAGTCAGACAGGAGGTATTTACTCAAATAACAGATGTGAGCCTTCTACCTTAAAAGAAACAATTCTTCAGAAACTTCACTGGCTAAACCTTATCAAACTTTGTCCTTGAGAAACAACTTGTCTGTTGTTCTATGAATCATTGTGTTATCTAGGTAGGCTATAACCTCCTGGATTGATAGGACTAAGGCCATTCCTGGTGGGTAACCATTTGAATTGTTAAGACCTGCTAGAGCAAGTCCTGAAATATGAAGACTGAATGGCTGAAAGATCAGACTTGGATATACCATGTTTTAGTTTTTTCAGTAGAATCTAGGATACAAGCTATTGCTAAAAAAGGATAATTAATAGGGTGTATAAAATATTGCATGGTAACCATAGGAATCAATCAGAGGTGGTTAGAGAGGATTGGGAAGATAAACTGGATAAGCAATTCACAAAGTAACAACTGGAGTATATATATATATATATATATATATATATATATATATATATATATATATATATATATATATATATATATATATATATATATATATATATATATATATATATATATATATATATATATATATATATATATATCCCAAATATGCAACAAAGTTTGGAAGATTTAGTATTTTTGCTTGGAAGTATTTGCATAGGTATTTTTATACCCCAATCAGATTCCAAAGAATTTTTCTTCAGGTAGATTGCAAATGTTGGAGGTGTGATGGGAAAGACAGAAATAATTGTAATAACTTATTTTTGTGGAGTGTGATGTGTTGGAAGACTTTCAAATTTCCCTGCAGACTATTCTGTCGGTAAAATTTGTGTAACTTAGCAAGTTATTTTTTGAGCTGTGATACAGAATTGGAATTGGTTTCATAATAAGGCCTTTATGCATTCAGTTCATTTATTCATAGCCTACAAGTGCCTGACTTGGACACCTGTGACTGCAATACCTTAGATTGCTCTGAAAGCCATCTGTGGACCTACAAAGCTGATATAAGCATTGTTTTGCACTTGCTCTAACTGTCTGAGTGCTATTTAACAGTTATTTGCTGCATTTATTGATTTGGTTGAATTTATCAATGTTTTTCAGCCTGTACTTGTTTAAAAAATGCCATGTTTGTTACTGTACTGCTCTGAGGTCATTTTAACAGTATTCTGATATTTTCTAACCTCCACTGATACTGCAAAAGCTGTTCTGAGCTTGCCAAAGTTCTCCTGAGTTTGCCTAAATATTTCAAAGTTTTGCAAAGCTTTTCTGTGTTTGTAGAAATTCTCCAATGTTTGTACACATTTATTCTGCATTTGGGAAAATTTCTCAGGGTTTGTGAAGTTATTGCCGAGGATTCCTGATACTGCTGGAGTTCTGCCTTTTGCTGTAAAGCATTCGTTACTGCACCTGATTTCAAAACTAGTTTGTTTTACATAAATAGTGTTTTATTCTGCACTCTAGTGGGAGCAGAGGGCTAATTCAACCTATCCAAGTTGAGAACTGCTGGTGGAAGGCTTATTTTGTGTTTATCTGATTGGTCAGAAAGCTTAAATGTGTAAAAAATACTTCATCCTGCTGGTATTCCTATATTTGAGAACATTTTTTCAGGGTTTGTGAACTTATTTCCAAGGATTCCTGATATTGCAGGGGCTCTCCCTTTTGTTATAAAGCATTTGTTATCACACTTGAGCTAAAACTAGTTTGTTTTACATTAAGTGGGTTTCATTTTGCAATCTAGTGGGAGCAGAAAGGGCTGATTCAGTCCATTCAAGTTGGGAACTGCTGGCAGAAGGCTTATTTTGTGTTTATCTGATTGGCCTGAGGGCTTAACTGTGTAAAGGTCTTTCATCCTGCTGGTATTTCTGTATTAGGGAACATTTCTCAGGGTTGCTGAACTTACTTCCAAGGATTCCTGATGCAGCAGGAGTTCTGCCTTTTGTTGTAAAGCATTTGTTACTGCACTTCAGCTGAAAACTGGTTCAGTTTACATTAAGCGGTGTTTTATTCTGCACTCTGGTGGGAGCAGAGAGGGTGATTTAACCCATCTGAGTTGGAACTGCTGGTGGAGAGCTTATTGTGTGTTTATTTGATTAGACTGAGGGCTTAACTATGTAAAAGTCTTTCATCATGCTGGTATAAAAGCCTAGTGTTTGTGTATCACACAAATGTGGCTACCCATGCTTTAAATCCCCCATAGGAAATGCTCTCCATAGTGTCCTACTGTTCATAGCTGCTCAAAGAGCCACCGGTTTGTGCAGAGGGCTGCTCCACTGCATGTCAACTAATAGTATACTAAATACTGTCACTGAGAACTTTAAGGGACTCTCCCCTTCTCCTTTCCATCTATGATGGATCTAGTATAATGGATAGGTACTTCACTGTCAACTCTGTTTCGACCTGGTAGATATGGGCATCTTGAGGCAGTGTAGTAACTGCCTCATGTTCACTGACAACCATTTAATTTTAAAACAGGCAAAGACAGTGTCATTGGAGGCAAAGCTTACACACACACACACACACACACACACACACACACACACACACACACACACACACACACGCACACACGCACACACGCACACACGTGCACACACAGAAATGCAATCCAGGTTGTCAGCATTACATGCAAAACACTCACTACCAACACCAAGGAACAAACACATACACCCACATATGAGGAGGTACTTACATGTAATCTACCCAAACCTCCAAGGTATACTAAAAGCATCTCTCAGTGGCCACACAGACACACACTCAAAAAAGACAGCACCTCACACAACACATATTTCTCTGAAAATCATAGTAACCCCACTTCCAAGCCCATAAGGCAACGCATCACACAGCCAAACATTCTAGTTATTGGGGATTCCATTGTAAGACATACTGTTGTTCCCCCATATCAGCCTAAACAAGGAGAATGATCCCAACACTGTACCGTACCACGAAAACCACCGAGGCAATAAACTGGTAACTGATATCAAAAACAAAAGTCACCACAGTGGTTACCAGGCCATAGATTCTACAGCTGTGAAGATATCAGGAAGTATTATTAATCAAAATAGTAATTTAAAACAGGAACAGACTTCTAACTTTCATAAAACAGTCTCAATAATAACTTATTCAAATAAAACTCTATTACTAAAATTCATAAAACTTTTCCATAAAAATATTTCACATCATTTTCACATATAATATTAAACTAAAACATCCTAAAATAAAATAAAATAGATATATAAATACATAGCAGCAGCTTTTAATAACATTAACTAAAGGGCATGAAATATTACAGATATAAAACAAATAGTATACAGGAGGAACTGGTAATTCTTCAATACACCACAGGGGAATATAATGAATGTATATATACACAATAAATGTGGAAAAGTGTGTATATAGTATATAAATATAAGTATGATACCATCAAATACTATCCAAAGAGATTTTTGTTTAACAGCTTTAGAAACAGGCCTTGAAAAAATCTAGTTCTATCAATATCTATTCAATTTTCTATTATTTCACTGGCCCTAACATGAAACAGGGTCACTTATTAGGAAAATATATCCCACATTTAAAAATATTGGAATAAAGCACGGCATATATCATACATGAGCTGGAAAATATATACAACAACAGTTCAAAGGGCTCAATCCTAAATAACTCAATTACCTAACATTTCTTTACTGCCAACTTCCTATTCTTCAATATTGGTTTGAGACTAGTTTTGTCATTCAACCCAGTCTCACCACCCAATTCAACTCACATTCTTCAGTGAAGTTGGAAATATCTCCACCTCTCACGGTTTTCCTAATATCCTGTATTACCATAAAACTAAAACTATGGGTGGGTAAGGCATTGTGAAGAGCTCCCATTCTTATGTTATATAAATGGTCTCTAACTCTTTCATTCATCACAACAATCAGTATGTGTATTAAACATATATATCTTATCTGTTATTGGGTGTTTGAAGGTATTATTAGTATTTATATATTTACATTGTGCACACTTGCCACAGGCTATAGTATTAGTACTATCACAACCCCTATCAACCTCCTTCTCCTTCAAATTACGATGACACAACATCCGCTTAAGATTTTTCTATTTTTATATGTTTGGTAATTATCTCTTGATTTATCCCTATTCCATTCTCTTAATTCCCCTACTTCATCAAAGACTCCTTGCAATTCTCCAGCATTATAACCACGCTGTACAAGTCTATAATGTAGACTCTCCATTTCCTTCTCAAATTCTTGCTCCAGTGGATGCAACCTGGACGCCCTCATGCTTTGTCCTTTTATAATGTTCTTGAAAATAAATCTTGGATGCATACTTTTACGATGCAATATATTATTCCTATAGCATCCCTTTCTATATATATTAGTATTAAGCATACCATTAGCCAACCTTACCACATTAACATCCAAGAATGAGATCTCATCCTCTGAGTAACTCAACGTAAACTGCAAATATGTACTAATCTCATTGATCTTCTCTACAAAGGCCAAGAGTCCTTGCTCATCCCCTTTCCAAATAAAAAAGACGTCAAGTCCTTAAAGCGTCTATGAAGGACATACACCTTGAAATCATTGAGTTTGTACAGATGGTTTATTTTATTGGCACAAGAAGTGCCCATAGCTACGCCATCCCTCTGCAGGTACATTTCCTCTTCAAAAACAAAAATGTTATTCTGTAATATCATCTCTAGGAACATCGTAAGTAAATCTATACTCCTAGAGTCTAATGTGGAATTCCTAACCAAATAGGAGTATATAAAACTCACTCCTTCATCATTGGGTATCATGGTAAAGAGGCTTTTAACGTCCAATGTTACCACAAATGTTTAGTATGTTCATAAAGATCTATAAGGAATTGTTTAGTATCCCTTAATATGAATAAATTCTCTTCCACTACAGGTCTTAAATATGTCTCAACATAAAGTGAATAGGGCTATCCATCCTCTCCCTGATACTATAGGACGGAGAGGAGGGTCATCATAGGATTTATGGATTTTCCTGTATTATTGGTACAAGTGGATTTTCTACCTTCAAAAAATTGAATAGTTCAAATTCAATATCTAGATTTTCTAGGAGTTCCTTCAATGTTTGATTAACTGCTAAGATCTTATTTTTTACTTCTTGTTCACTAATCAAGGTGTCAAATTTCTCATCTCCCAACATCAACTTCATTCTCCTAACATAATCAACACTGTCCATGAGGACTATCGGCCCTCCCTTATCCGTCTAATGGCATCATTGATCAGAGCATTGAGGGCTTCTTTCTGCATATAATTAAGGTTAAAATTCTTGGGCTTACTCTGTGTTTCTTGTTTCATCTTATGTAAGTCATTCTCTACAAGTTTGGAGAATGTATCTATAAGTGGATGCAATGGTGGAGTATATAGGCTTCTAGCTCTAAACGGTTGTTGGACATTAACAGAAGTAAGACATTTAGTACAGTAGTCACAGGTTCAAGTACTAACAACTACATGCCCAATAGACCACAGGATACACCTTTTCCCATAGCACAGTCATTCCAGAACAGGAGGAACAGGTCGTACAGCAGGGGAAGGCAGAAAAGGAAAGGGTCAGGGGGGGAGCATTCAGGTCCCACCCTGAAGAAAATGTGGGAACAGATGGAAAAACGTTAATTGTGAATCTATCCAAGAGAACGTTGACATTAGAAGAAGAGTTTGTGTTAGATAAGAGTTTGACTTTCATACCTACTTCTAATAGTAGACTGACTGATTCGATAATAGATATAAGAATGTTTGCTCGAAATATGCAACTTAAGTTGGATTTTGGAAACTATAGCTCATATGTTAATGTCCAACAACCGTTTAGAGCTAGAAGCCTATATACTCCACCATTGCATCCACTTATAGATACATTCTCCAAACTTGTAGAGAATGACTTACATAAGATGAAACAAGAAACACAGAGTAAGCCCAAGAATTTTAACCTTAATTATATGCAGAAAGAAGCCCTCAATGCTCTGATCAATGATACGTCCATCGCCATTAGACCGGCGGATAAGGGAGGGCCGATAGTCCTCATGGACAGTGTTGATTATGTTAGGAGAATGAAGTTGATGTTGGGAGATGAGAAATTTTACACCTTGATTAGTGAACAAGAAGTAAAAAATAAGATCTTAGCAGTTAATCAAACATTGAAGGAACTCCTAGAAAATCTAGATATTGAATTTGAACTATTCAATTTTTTGAAGGTAGAAAATCCACTTGTACCAATAATACAGGGCCAAAATCCATAAATCCTATGATGACCCTCCTCTCCGTCCTATAGTATCAGGGAGAGGATGGATGACGGAGCCCTATTCACTTTATGTTGAGACATATTTAAGACCTGTAGTGGAAGAGAATTTATTCATATTAAGGGATACTAAACAATTCCTTATAGATCTTTATGAACATACTAAACATTTCTTTTTGTGGTAACATTGGACGTTAAAAGCCTCTTTACCATGATACCCAATGATGAAGGAGTGAGTTTTATATACTCCTATTTGGTTAGGAATTCCACATTAGACTCTAGGAGTATAGATTTACTTACGATGTTCCTAGAGATGATATTACAGAATAACATTTTTGTTTTGAAGAGGAAATGGCTATGGGCACTTCTTGTGCCAATAGCTTTATGGCAGAATGGGAAATAAACCATCTGTACAAACTCAATGATTTCAAGGTGTATGTCCCCTTCTATAGACGCTTCGTGGACGGCCGTCTTTTTATTTGGAAAGGGGATGAGCAAGGACTCTTGGCCTTTGTAGAGAAGATCAATGAGATTAGTACATATTTGCAGTTTACGTTGAGTTACTCAGAGGATGAGATCTCATTCTTGGATGTTAATGTGGTAAGGTTAATGGTATGCTTAATACTAATATATATAGAAAGGGATGCTATAGGAATAATATATTGCATCGTAGTATGCATCCAAGATTTATTTTCAAGAACATTATAAAAGGACAAAGCATGAGCATCCACTGGAGCAAGAATTTGAGAAGGAAATGGAGAGTCTACATTATAGACTTGTACAGCGTGGTTATAATGCTGGAGAATTGCAAGGAGTCTTTGATGGAGCTAGACCATACTTCTGAGAATGGAATAGGGATAAATCCTGAGCATTTAGACTCCAATAGGAGTGAATATTTAAGAATGCCTATATATTATACAGCAGATATAAATATGATAAAAGAGATAATTACCAAACATTGGAATACACTGCTTCTGGATGAAAGGATAGCTAGTGTGGTAGGACCCATACCCCACTTTTCTTATAAAAATAGAAAAAATCTTAAACGGATGTTGTGTCATCATAATTTGAAGGAGAAGGAGTTTGATAGGGGTTGTGATAGTACTAATACTATAGCCTGTGGCAAGTGTGCACAATGTAAATATATAAATACTAATAATACCTTCAAACACCCAATAACAGATAAGATATATATGTTTAATACACATACTGATTGATGTTGTGATGAATGCAAAGTTACGTGAAAGAGTTAGAGACCATTTATATAACATAAGAATGGGAGCTCTTAACATGTTTGTAGCCTAGGGCCCACCCATAGTTTTAGTTTTATGGTAATACAGGATATTAGAATGACAAAACTAGTCTCAAACCAATATTGAAGAATAAAATGTTAGGTAATTGAGTTATTTAGGATTGAGCCCTTTGAACTGTTGTTGTATATATTTTCCAGCTCATGTATGATATATGCCGTGCTTTATTCCAATATTTTTAAATGTGGGATATATTTTCCTAATAAGTGACCCTGTTTCATGTTAGGGCCAGTGAAATAATAGAAAATTGAATAGATATTGATAGAACTAGATTTTTTCAAGGCCTGTTTCTAAAGCTGTTAAACAAAAATCTCTTTGGATAGTATTTGATGGTATCATACTTATATTTATATACACACATTTTTCTATATACACACTTTTCCACATTTATTGTGTATATATACATTCATTATATTCCCCTGTGGTGTATTGAAGAATTACCAATAGCACAGTAGAGTTGGTCTGTTGTCTTCGACTGTTTGATATTAATTGGTTAACTGCAAGTCTTCCCCTGAAAAAGTTCCTCCTGTATACTATTTGTTTTATATCTGTAATATTTCATGCCCTTTAGTTAATGAGCTTTCCGATTATTAGGAAAGTTATATCAATTCATGTCTATTGTACAATTTTGAATGCCAGCAATCGAGTTATTAAAAGCTGCTGCTATGTATTTATATATCTATTTTATTTTATTTTTGTATAGTTAGCGCTTGATAGGAAGTAAGGTTTATGCCTGACACTAGCATTAACGCATGCGCGCTAGCATCTATAATTGTTGCAGGATGTTTTTAGTTTAATATTATATGTGAAAATGATGTGTGAAATATTTTTTATGGAAAAGTTTTATGAATTTTAGTAATAGAGTTTTATTTGAATAAGTTATTATTGAGACTGTTTTATGAAAGTTAGAAGTCTGTTCCTGTTTTTAGAGGAAATGACGACATATTAATGATAATCCCTCTGAGAACCAATGAACTATGAGGGAAGTAGTATTTAAACTTTGTATGAACATGAGAATGATGTATTATCTGAAGAAGCCTGATGGTGAAAGCGCTAATAAATTACTATTTTGATTAATAATACTTCCTGGAGTTATATTTGCGAAGCAATTACAATATCTTTACAGCTGTAGAATCTATGGTTATTGTCTACTATTGCTGAAGATTTGGAACTAAACAAGGAGAAGGTCACAGTGAACTGTCTGTCTGGAGCCAGGATCCGCCAGATCACATATGCACTTAGGTCTTTAAACAAGTACCAGTAGGACACTGTCATAGTCCATGTGGGTGTAAATGATGTACCTCCCTGAACTATACGAAAAGAGATTTGATGAAGCTCGCTGAATATGTGTCCCAGGTAGGTATAAATCTAACCTTGAGTAGCATCCTACCTTTACCAATGATGCTATCATAGTACCAGCAAAAAATGATTGACTTCAGCAATTGGCTTAGTTTCTGGTGTCACAACAAGGGGATCCAATATTTTTCAGCCTGGGGAGACATAATTGACTACCACTATGCTTTGCCAGAGATGCTTTGCACTTGTCACTACTTGGCTTTTAGATACTGACAAAACTTTAACTATTCCCATAGTGTCTTTTTCAGGCCATGGCAAGTTGTTAAACCCTACAACATAACTAAAAATCTTTCACTACAACTTAAAGGTACTGCTGCTCAATGCTAGGTGTTTAAATAAAAAAACTGCACTCCCTGGATACACTCCTTACCCTGAAGAAAGCAGACATATGTGCAGTCATGGAAACATGGTTCAGAACTATGGAAATCACCCCAGCTATCAAAGGCTACAATGTCTTTCATACATTTCGATCCCCCTCAGCTAAGGATAAAACAAAGGGAGGAGGTGTGCTAGTGTTCATAAAGGACAAGTACACTGCTAGACTCGTCCGACAACATGACTCACTCGAGGCTGCTCTGTGCCCAACTAAGCATAGGTGCAACCTTCCATCGTATCCTTGCTAGCTATAGATCCTCTAACACGAATATGGAAAACCACACCTCCTACCTAAACCTACTGGAATCTCTTAACATTCAGCTTAACACCGTACTTATGGGTGACTTCATCTAACCATCCATAAACTTTGAGACTTATACAACCCATAATTCACTTGTTCAGAGGTTTTTGGACTTCATCAATGCAAACACTCAGGAGAAACTATTTAGCTTCCCAGCTAGAGGTACAAATATCCTAGACCTGTTATTCATGAACATGGGAGAATGTTGATCCCTCCCATGCATTAACTACTCCCTGATAAGACCTGAACACAAAATGATCTCCTTTGGTATCAAAAGTAGCCTAGAACCCCCATCCAACACCAAACCTTTTAAGAACTTTGCCAAGGACAAGCACCTCAAACTAAGTGACAGCTTATTAAACTACCAAGTCCCTCTGAACTTGGGTGACACTCAGGCCTACTCTGAGCTGTACACAAAAGCACTGCACAACAGCATTCAAAGCTGCATAGAGGAGGCAGTACCAGTCTGAGTCAAACCTATGATTACTTGCAAAAATAAACTATCATGGTGGACCCCTAGCATAAATAGACTATTCAACAGAAGGGAAACAAATCCTCTTCAAAGCCAAGAAGGAATAGACAAAACAGAGCAAAAAGATACTCACCAGTTTAAATAAACAAACTAGAGAGCTAATCAAATCTGCAAAAGCAAACTATAGCAAAGACAGCCAAGCAGCTGAAAGATAACTATAAGGCTTTTTTTAATTATGCTCATAACCTCAGGGAAAATGCTCAGCAATGTGCTGATGTAATAATGAATGGCAACACTTACACCCAGCCTCAAACTATAGCAAATCCATTGACTGACAAGTTCATTTCAAACTTCTCCCCCTCATCACCTCCTACCATGCCCAAAGAAATACCCCAAACCATCCCACAACCAGTCATTACAAGGGAACAAATTCTTACTGTGCTTGCTAAAGCCAAAGACACAACTTCCATGGGTCCTGACAACATTTCAGGATGGTTCTGAAATAGCTTAAAACAAAATCTATTGAGGCCACAAAAAGTGCTCTTTAATCACAGCCTCCAGATGGGCTTTGTTCCAGAGGAATGGAGGATTGCATGAGTGTCCCTCTGCACAAGGTGGCCATCAGTTGACTCAGAGAACTACATACCCATAAGCTTGACCAGTCTTATTTGCAGGGCCATGGAAAGAATTAGCACGGATCTGATCAATAATGACATAGGAACCCCCCAAACACTGGACCAGACCCAATTTGGCTTTGTCAAAGGGTGGTCTTTCCTGCTCAGTCTGGTGGACTTCTTCAAGAAAGTCATTAGGGTCATGGATGAGGGCAAAATGGTACACACAGCTTATCTAGACATGGCCAAAGCTTTTTAAACAATCTCTCACTCAGGGACCATAGATAAACTTACTGAGTTAGGAATAAAACCCTACATCATTAGATGGAGAGACAATTGGCTCACTGACAGGACACATGTTGTCCAGATGGGTGAATCTACTTCTGATAAGATAAGAAATCTGTTACTAGAGGTGTCCCACAGGGCTCAGTGTTGACCTCTCCTGTTTGGTATATACTTCTCTGAAGTGAAGGCCAATGTTGGAGGCCACTGGCTTACCAATTTTGCCAAAAACTGTAAGAGGGAGCAATCACTGAATGCCCAAATGATGCTGAAATCCTACAAACTGGCCTAAAAATTACATACAACTGGTGCCAAAACCATGGTCTGAGACTAAATGCTAAAGAATGCATAATCATACAATTCAGTAAATCAGACATCCCTGCAAATTATAATATTGATAGCACACCCCTAAAAGTAGACCCAGTAGTGAAGGACCTAGGACAACAGATAGATAGTAACCTAATATTTGACCACCAGGTAGCTGCTGTAGTGAGGAAATGTTTCTGTGTTGCTCAACTTATAAGTAAAGGTATGGCATCAGGATCAAAGGAAGTCATAGTGTCATTGTACTCTGCCCTCATCAGGTCCATAACTGAGTACAATGCTCCCTTCTGCATGTAACTAACAATGCACTTACACCAATTGGAGTGGCCTCTGAGGTTTCTCACTAAAAAAATAAAGTGTAAGACACGTCTTATGCAGACTGACTAAATGTCCTATCCCTTTACTCCTTCTCATATTGTTTATTGATCGGTGACTTATGCCTGACCTACAAAGCATTCTCTGATCCAGCTCTGATGAAAATCACATATTTGCAAGAAAAATTATACTAGAGTTATGCTTTCCATGCAGCAGAGCCTTATTTGTGACTCTTAACAAGACTTGCTAGAGAGACAGATTTGTATCTCAAAGGCTACCATGTCCATGGAATAAACTTCCCATTCTTGTAAAACAAAGCCCATCACTCACTCACTTCACAAAGAATTTGGATAAATTGGTGGGGAACCATAAATTCACTCAAGAGGTACTGCCCATATGGACAGAAGCAGTCTGCAAAATGACTCAGGGCTCAACACACAAAGACCCATTACTCTGATACTACCGCATCCCCTATCTGGGGAATTAAGATATAATATTGTCAATCCCTGTATTATTGGCTAGGCTTGTAAAGGCTCTAGTGCCATTATCCTACTAATCCCTATGAATCTAAGAACCTATGGTAGCTGCCAAAAAATTACTAGAAAATGGAAATCAAATTCTAAACCAACTGTACTAGAGGTAGTGAATATAGTAACAGAGATAAAACAACTGGAATCGAGATCTTTAGAAAAGGGACAGAGCAAACTACATAGAAAAAATAGGAATTATGGGAACAATACATGCAGAATGATGTTTTGGAGGAGGAATGATGTTTAAGGGAAGGCAAAATTGAATGAGCTGTGTAATGTTCGATTAACAACGACTGTTTAGAAGATTATATGTTATGTTTAATGTTTGTAACTAAAAATATGTCAATATGGTTTGTTTTCATTTTATAAATGTATGACTGCCTATGTCATAAGTGATAATTCAATAAAGTTGTTTCTTGTTTTCTTGTTTGAAAAAAACAAAAAAAAAGAAAAAATAGGAAAATCACGTTTTCATGAATGGATGACCAAATTAGGGTGGCTGTTGTTGACTTGATATGACACATTTTATTTATTTACTTGACGTTTGTTTTCCAGGATAGTCCATTGGGCTACAACAACCCATTTTCAATGGAGTCCTGGGGAGAAAAGCTCTAGAAAAATACAAATACATTTACATAATACAGAAAGTACAAATCTGTGGTATACATTTAAGTTAAACATTTCAGTGTTAGAAAAGAAAAGATCACATACATTGCAGAACAAATTATAAATATTACAGTATAAGTAAAGAACAAATCCAAGAAATGTTGAAATTACAAATATTGCATAGGTTAAGTAAGTAGAAAAATAAAAATAAAATAAAAAGATTTTTTTTTTTTGAGTTGCATCTGTTACATTTGGTCATTGCTCATTTACATCACTAGTGATAATGAACTAAAGGAGGCAGTGGTAGGTAAGTGGGTAAGAAAAAGGAGGCAGTGGTAGGTAAGTGGGTAAGAAAAAGTGACATGAAAGTGTAATTAGAATTAGGTAGGATGTGAGCATGAGCATTTCCCTTGTGAAGTAAGGTGTGAGTGCAGAGAGGTCTTAAACAGGGAGAGACTGCTAGTGGTGCGGATAGAAGAAGAGAGAGAGTTCCAGAGGCGAGCTAGAGAGAAGGACATCAGGTGATCCACAGCTGAACATGTGGGTTTGTGTAGTTTAATGAGGTTTTGGGAACTGGATCTCAGGAGTCGGTCTGGTTTATGCATTTCAAAGGTGTTTGCTAATGAGGGGCAGAGAGATGGGTTATGAATGAGTTTATGTGCTTGGATGAGTTGGGTATAAGTTAGTAAGTTAGGTAACTCTAGCCAGCCTAACTGTTGGGGGGAACTGCAGTGGTGAGAAGAGGCTCTGTGACCTGCAGCAAGCTTGGATATTTTGTTATAACAAGATGAGAGTTTAGTTTTGAGGGAATATTGTAGGATGGTGAGGATAGTTGAACCATATAGTAGGGAAGGGATAAGGTATGTATTGGCTAGTGTAATCATGGTGGAGGGAGAGATAAAGTGCCTATAATGGTAAAGCATACCTAGTTTTGTATGAGATTTTTTGATATTTATGTATAGATGCTTATCAAATTTTAATTGATCATCAATGGTTATTCCTAGTAATTTTGCTTCAGAGACCACTTCTAGGGGAGTGTTATTTTTACTGGTGATTATGAAGGATTGTTTATCTATGGAAGAGGTTTTGGAGGCATTGAATAGTATAAGTTTTGTTTTGGTTGTGTTAAGGACCAGATGGTTGTCTAGCATTCACTGCTCAGTAGAAGAGAATGCGGCTTGTGTAAGATTGATAAGGGTTTTGACGGAAGTGGAGAAACAGATTATAGCGGAATCATCTGCATATTGAAAGAGGCTGGAGTTTGGAATGATTTGCTAAAAATCATTAATAAATATGTTAAATAGTAAGGGGCCTAGAATGGAACCTTGTGGGACACCTGTGGATATATTAAGGAGGGGTGAGGTAGCTTTTTTCCATTTTACTGCCTGTTGCCTGTTCGTGAGATAGCTTGAGAACCATTGGGTAGAGGAAGGGGATAGGCTGAGCTTAGAGAGTTTGGTTAGAAGCAGGCTGTGGGAAATGGTAGTCAAGGAGAAGGGAGGATGTGAAGTGACCAGAATCATGGGCTTTGTTGATTGTTTCTAGAAAGGAGAGAAGGGCAGTGGAGGTACTATGACCTGGTCTAAAGCCATGTTGTGTGGGGGTAAGAAGGTGATTATTAATGAGATAGGGTAAGAGTTGCTGGTGTACACACTTTTTGAGAAGCTTAGAAATAGGGGATAGAATGGCTATGGGGCGGAAATTGGTAATGTTATTATTACTGCCACCTTTGTGGAGGGGAATGATAAAGGCTTTTTCCAGAGTTGGGGAACCTGGCATTCTATGATGGACTGATTAGTTAGTATACTGACAGGGAAGGCTATTTCTTTTGTAGCTATCTTTAGGAAGTAGGAGGGGATTTTGTCTGGAGCATTGGAACCATGCTTTAATTTTAGGAGAAGTTTTTTTTCATTAGATGTGGAGATGGGTTTGAATGAGAAAGGTGGAGGTAGAGGACAGGGGTGGTCGGAGAGATAAGGGTGGATAAGGGTTGATGAGAGGTTACTGAATTGTTGGTAAAGGATGATGTTAGTTTGCTGACGGAGTCAATGAAAGACAAGTTAAATTGGGTTGCTAAGTCCAGCTTGGTTGCATCTGGGTTGGGGCTAGGGTTCACCGTTTTACCAGGATTGAGAAGAGATGAAATTCCTTTCCAAAATAATGTGGGGTTGGTATTGTGGTTAGTTTGGAGGGTAGCAAGGCTATAAATTTCTTGACTTTGTTTCATAATGTTTTATATTCAGTGAGGGTGACAGGGGTTTTATTTTTAAGGTATCGTGTCCAGGTTTTGTTGCGTAGATGCACAGTAGCTAAAGTGTTTTTGTTTAGCCAGGGTATAGAGTTACTTTTTATACGTTTAGTTTTGGAGGGGCAAATAAGTTGAGTAGATCAATGAAAGTGGTATTGAAATAAGAAAGAGCATTGTCTAAAGGAAGGGTTTTTAATGGGTTCCAGTTTGTGTTTTTTAGTGTGTTGGCAAAAGTTTCGGAATGGAAGTTTTTTAAGCAGCGAGTAGAGGTGTAGGAGTGGGTTAGTTGAATAGTCACTTTAAACATACAAAACAGCTTTTATTTGAGCTTTACCTACACTTTATTATTTTCAGTTGAGGAGGCCCCATTTCCACTCAGGTGCTCTGAAAAACAGTAGCTTTCAGCAACAGCACCAGATATGCATTTGACCAGCAAGTAGGGATCCATGTCAGATGTCCCAAACCTAATCCATAATGACAACATTAGAAATTCCCTAAAATAACAAACATTAATGGCAGCTTGAACCAGTTTAGCACTTCTACACATATCTAGAGAAGCTGCTGCTAACATTTGAAGCCATATCTACATGAACTTCGATCAGGGAAGAAACTGTACTTGGTTCTTAAATATATCTTCTCTGAATTGGAGTTTGAGACTAGAATGTGCTTGTGTATTTAACCGAGCTTATGTCAAATACATAAACCTTAGAAAAACAAGTCATCTGAAATGAGGTCAGTAAAACACTATGGTTTAGGCCCTGCACACAAGGATGCGATCTTGAAGCTACTTCATCTTCTGGAAGGTCATCATCTACATCTAGTTATCATTTGCTGTACCGAAGAAGACAGAATCATCACATGCTGTTCCCCGGAGCAGTGGATGATCAAAATGTTTCATTTGAAATTGTTTTTGTCTTCATCTTTCATCATCACAGAGCAGAAAATTGAGACGCCACATTGTTTTACATCTGATGCATTGGCTACAATCTGTATTGGAGCTGGTTGTTATACTCACTCTATAATTCCTTTAATACCACAGCCCCCATTTTCTTCATAGGGCAATTAGTTCAAAACTCATCATCAGAATTTCAGAAAGACCAGTCTTCAAACACCCAGACAAATGCTCCCTCCACTGTCAACTGTCCCCAGTCTCTCAAAATAATCTTTGACTAAGTTATATCTACACTATCCAAAAAAAAAACCAAACAAAAAAACAAAAAAACATACTAGCTCAATGGCACTTGATAAGGCCACTGTTTGTCTGGCAATACATGTCAAGCATGACTTAGCCATGCCCTTCTTGAACCCCTTTAGCTTGTATCTCCCTAAAGGTTATGCTAACTGAAACATGGAGAACAGCCATAGTGGTAATCATTACAGAAAGACAGCTCAATAGCAAGTTCCAGAAAATATAGAGTTATTATCATCTGCAATGTTATGCAACAGATAATTGCCAGCTAGGTACTCTGGAACCAAACCAATCTGGATGTGTAACAGGTAGGTTAGACCTAAACCTAGTTGATTTCTTTTAAAGGGCTAGTGAATCCCTGAATGAAGGTCTGATGGTTCAGACTGCATAGCTTGACCTTGCCAAGACCTTTGACACCACATCACACAGGTTGGTGTCATAGATAAACTCTACCAACTTAATTTAAATTCAGATTTAATCTACTGGATAGCCAGTTGACTTTCCAACAGAACCCACACTGTTAAGGTTGGGGTAAATCCTGTAGGTAGAAGAGTGTCCATCAGTGAGGTTCCAAAGAGCTTTATTCTTTGCCTCCTATTGTTCAGCATCTACTTCTCAGATGTTAATGCTGATGTCAGGGGGACTGTAGCTAACTAAGTTTGCTGATGACTACAAACCTGGGTGCAATTTACAAATCTCCTATGGACATTCAGATACTCCAGTAGGGTATGGACCAGACCAATACATGGTGTCCGTCTTGAGCTCATATTAAATGACAAAAATGCAGCATAAGTCATCTTTAGGGAAGACATTCCCAGTTACTATATTGATGGTGCCTCTCTCAAAATGATGTAATTATCCATGACTTGAGAAGCTATGTTTATGACGTTCTTTCTCTTGATCATTATGCAATAATCATCAAGCATGGTTAGAAAGTCCTGCCTTGTTTAGTTGATCTGTAGTAGTATATCCCCTAGGTCTTATGCATTCTTGGTCATTCTGTACTCTTCCCTTGTTAGACATACTTGTGAATAGAGAGCCCCTTTTGAACTTAACTCACAAGGTACCTTCACTAATTTGGAAGACCCCAATGGTTGCTGAACAAGAAGATTTCAAGACTGCACAATCTATGTTACACCAAAAGTCTAAAAACCCTATTCCTGTATAGACACCTGAGAGGTGATTTCTGTTTAGCCTTTTGAACATTGGAAGCCCACCTTTTTTGATCTTCTCCACCATCTCAACACCTATGATCTTTCTAACACTTGCACCAAAGACCCCAACTTTCACTCCAAGATCAACAATACCTGTTGGCAAAACAAATTCATAACCTTCCACGATCACTGTTTTGGAATAAGTTTCATCTACATGTCAAACTAAATAACACTATATCTACTTTGATATTTGGATGGGAGACCAAAATTCGTACCTGCCATATGTGAAGATAATCTTATCAGGGGCAAGTAATATACTATCAATATCAAAGGATGACATGGCTATGCTTCTTAATGGACTTTTGGTCATAAGCTTAGTATGAACCCATGAACCTATGAATTTCTTAGCAACATAACGCATCTGAGATATTTCAGGTGCAGCTAACATTGAGTAAGACAGCGATTTAGGTCGTAGCCTGCACCTGAAGTATCTCAGATGCAGGCTACAACCTGAATTGCTGTCTTACCCAATGTTAGCTGCACCTGAAGTATCTCAGATACTTCAGTGCAGCTAACATTGGGTAAGACAGCGATTCAGGTCATAGCCTGCAATAGGTCTGCAACCATGTCCCAAGACTCACACTCCATGTTCCTAAGCACCCTGTAGATTATTAGGGTCCAACCTATCACTCTCATACTGGGTGAGTTCAACTACCCATCCATTAACTGGGAAAACTACTCATGTACCAATACACTGTTTACTGGAGTTCATTTCCAATGCCCTGAACCATCTAATTTTTACCCCCACTAGAGGTAGCAACATCCTTGACCTGGTCATTACTAACATGGGCAACCATTGCTATACACCAATAGTCAGCTCCTCCCTGGTTAGATCCGACCACAAAGTAATCACCTTGGAAATCCACATACACCCCCCCCCCCCCCGCAAAGGTAACCACCATGAAAAACTTCTCCAAAGCTAACTTTGGGTCCTAAAAACAGAGGTGGCTAACTTCATGGCACCCATGCAAATGGAGAATAGTTGCATGACTGTCAAATCATACACCAGTGCACTGTATGAACAAGTACACAAATGCATGGATCTTGCCATACCCAACAGAACCAAGACAATCTCCTCCAAAAAAAGAAGCCAATCTGGTGGTCCCCTGCCATAAACAAACTCTACAACAGGAAGAGGAAATTGATGCAGAATAAGGTAAAGTCCCAAGACTGGAAAAACTTCCTTATCAGCCTCAACAAAAAGTTGAGATCCCTCATCAAATCCTCTAAAACTAGCTATAAAAACAGAATTGCAGCAGATATTAAAGACAACGACAAGGCCTTCTATACTTATGTAAAGCATCTCCATGGCAATACCCAGATTTGCTCTGAGCTACTGCACAATGGTACCTCCTATACCGAGGCAACAGATATTGCCAATATACTGGTCGACAGATTCAGTGCCAATTTTACCCTCCCAAAGGACCAGTCACAATACCAGTAGATTGTCAGGCACCCAGTATTACTGCTGCACAGATTAAAACAGCGGTGTCCAAGACCAAGTATACAGCTTTTATGGGACCTGACAATATCCCTGGCTGTGTTCTACATGAACTACAGAGTGAACTGGCACCCCACCTGTGTGCCCTGTTCAATCTCAGCCTCACCTCAGGCTTTGTCCCTACCAAATGGCGCACTGCTACGGTCATCCCTCTCCACAAAGGAGGAGCAACTGCAGAACCTGGGAACTATCGCCCCATTAGCCTGATGAGTCTGATATGCAAAGCTATGGACTGCATCATCATTGACCTAATAAACAAAGATATAGGGAATTTACAAACTCTGGATCCCACACAATTTGGTTTTGTGAAGGGTAGATTATGCCTGCTCAACTTGGTCAACTTCTTTGAGTCAATTGCCAGAGCTGTGGATAAAGGCATGTTGGTTCATACAGCCTACCTTGATCTGGCCAAGGACTTTGATACTATTCCCCACTCAGTAATCATAGAAAAATTCACTAAGCTAGGCATCAACCCCCTGTATCACTAGGTGGGTTGCAAACTGGCTCACAAGTAGAACCCACAGTGTGAAAGTAGTTGACCGGAAGTCAGACTGCTGACCAGTCACAAGTGGAGTCCCACAGTGTTCGGTCCTGGGTCTTCTCCTGCTTGGTATCTACTTCTCTGAAGTCCAGCCCAACATGAAGGGACTCTGGCTGACAAAGTTCACAGACGATTGCAAGTTGGGAGCTATTATTAACTCCCCAAGTGATGTTGACATCCTACAGAAAGGCCTCAGTGAGACCAACGACTGGTGCCAGAACCATGGCCTTAAGCTCAATGCCAAAAAATGTGTCGTCATCCCCTTTGGGAAAAACCTGGTTCCCACGAATTACCACATTGATGGTAGTCCACAGAACACCGAAGGTGTTATAAGAGATTTGGGAACACAAGTTTACAGCAACCTCTCTTTTGACCACCACATTGCCACTGTGGTCAGAAAGTCCTTCTGTGTGGCACATCTCATTACTAAGGGTTTTGCATCCAGGAAGAAAGAGGTCATTGTCTCCCTCTACTCTTCCTTCCTTAGGCCAGTCATTGAGTACAATGCCCCATTTGGCATTAACCTCACTAGACACCTGTAACAAATGGAGAGGCCGCAAAAGTACCCAACAAAGAGGATCATAGGCCTTAAACATTTGTCCTATATGGACGGACTCAAAAAACTCCTACTATTCTCTGTCTCATATCGTTACTTAGCGGTGATCTCTGCTTGACTTACAAAGCCATGTCAGATCCAGCTCTGTTAGACATGCTGCATCTAAAGGAATCCCAATCCCTCTGCACCACACACTCCAGAGACCTCAACCTCATTACCACTATCAACAGAACATGCTTGAGGGACAGGTTGATAACCCAGAGACTGCCCATGCTATGGAATAGACTTCCCATACATGTCAAACAAAGCACATCACTGGCTCTCTTCAAGAGGAATCTTGATGAGTAGATGGGAAATAGAAAATTCACCCCAGGGATCACTCCAGTGGCTTTACTCGACAGAGGCACTGGGAACTAAGGTAGGGTGGCACGATGGCAGGGTAATCCTATGGGCTAGGCTTGTAAAGGCTCCAGGGCCATTAGCCTAGTACACACCTATGAACCTATGAACATCAAAGGTTAAAAATTGCATTTTAGATTTCTAGCATTTTTACGTAAAACTTCATTGCTCTAAACTTCTGTACATGCTTTTCTTGGTGAAACATATCTGTAACTCTATCCTGTAAAGTAACAGTGTTTCAAACACACTTACATTTGCACAAATATTTACACAAACTTACAGACATACACACACGTGCACATGGGTCCTCACATACACTGACACACAGACATCCATACATGCATGTGCACATACACAGGTGTGCACGCGGACACACACACACACACACACACACACACACACACACACACACACACACACACACACACACACACACACACACACTCACTCAAACTTGTACAAATATGTACACTGACACACAGGCACATACTCATGCAAACATTTGTGCACACATACATACAGACACTCACGCATGCACGTGGTGCCATTCATTTTGGTGCTATGCATAAGGTCCATCAATGTGGGATCCAAGGATGCCTTGCATGCCAGGCATAAATTGCAAGTCAGCAGTCTGTAATAAACAAAGTACAGAGACTGTGGGCTTTGAGGCGATCTGCATAGTACATTGTGTTTATGGCCTGTATTCTTTTTCCTTAGCAACCTCTGTGGATGTTACAGTTGCTGCATTTGCCTGTTCAAGTACATTCCAAAGGGAACATTATACTCAATGATGGGTCTGAGGATGTCTGGGTAAAGTGGCACAAAGACTTCCCTGAACCTAGATGCCATGCTCTTACTTGTAAGTTGAGTGGTATAGAATGATTTTTTTTACAACACATGTTAGCTGAAAGCCAATTACTATTTATGTGATTCCCCAAATCCCTGACTAGTACTGTGTCTACTTTTAAGGGTGCTTTATCTATGACGTAGTTTCCCTGAGTGTCTGATTTTCCAACAGGTACTATTATGCATTTCTTTGCACTGGGTTTTAAGACATGGCTTGGTACCAGTCATTTGTCTGTTTTAAACCTTCCTTTAAGATGTTAGTATATTGGGGATTTTCTGTGACTGCTCTAAGCTTGCAATGATCTGCAAACTTGGTAAGTCAGAGGTCAATGATATTGGCCTTGATGTCCAAAAAATTGATGCCAAAGATGAATGGACCCAGAAAAGAGCCCTGGGAGACTCTGCTGGTAACCAGCCTATTTGTGGAGGTGGTGTCTCCAATCCTAACTTCCTGGGCCTTGTCTGTGCACCAGCTGGCTATCCAGCAAGTTACATAGGTGTTTATGGCTAATTCCATGTGTTTGTTTACAATGTTAGAGTGGAGTATTGTATCAAATGCCTTAGCACCATTTTGCCCTCATCCCTTGCCTTGGTGACCTTATTAAAGAAGTTCACCGGGTTCCATAGGCCTTTGACAAAACCAACCTGGGTGGGTCCATATCTGAAGATTTCCTGTATCATTTCTATGATAATTCTTTCCATAGCTTTGCATATGAGACTAGTTAGACTAATGGGTTTGTAGTTTGCTGGATCCATTGATGGTCTACTCTTGTACAGAGGGATGACTATTATAGCCTTCCACTCATGTGGCCTAAAGCTTGTGTAGAGGCTGTGGTTTAATTGTGACATCAGTGGTCCTGACAGTTCATAAATATTTCAGGCTATTTGGAAGGCATCTTGTGATTCTGTCAAGGTCCATTGAAGCTGTATTCTTGGCCTTAGAGAGCACATAGAAGACCTGATCCCTATTGATAGTTGAAGGAATTATGTCATATGGAATTTGTTGGGGGCAAATGGGGTTGAGAGTCTGTTAAGATTTGTCCCTGATGGCTATGTAGTGTTTCACCTCGACAGTCCACACAAACAAGTTAGCACACATTAAAATACGCCAATGCAAGTTGCACACATAAATTACTAAGTCAGTGAAATAGTGCCCAAAATATCTAGTTGATCACTGCCAGCAGTATTGTAAACATACTCATCTGACCACCATGCCACTCGTCAGATTTCAACTATTCACACAAAGCCAAAATATTACCAAAAAATATCTGGTTGATCACTGCCAGCCTTATTTTAAAATAATAGTAACACTAAGTCATGGCATCACTCTTTGAAGTGTCCCGATTTTATTTCAAGTAGTCACCTTGCAGTGCTGAGTGTGTTACATTAGTAAAGTCAATTGTAGCATTGCCCCCAGGATCACCAGATGTTCCTGGGTGAATTTTTGGGTGTATGTTAAATCAGCGAACACTTAAAAAAGCGAACGCTGATTTATCAACCCTCTTTAAGCGAAAGCTTAAAATTCCGAACACTCGGAACAGTGATTTTTTCCCAGTGGAAAAAAATCACTATTCCACAAAAAAAAAAAAAAAAAAAACCTTCAAAACAGTAAATAAAGTGTGGGGCTTCACCCCCCACACCCTCACTACTTAAATATACCCACATTTATATAGAAAAACTGTCACAGCATGAAATGATTGTTATGTGACAGTAACCAACATACTGACAGTATGATAGAGCAGGTACCTTTCCCTGTGGGCAATGTAGCATTCGTAGCTATATTACAAAAGAACAAGACTTTGACTATAGACAGATGCATTTTATTTTTAAGCCCAGATTCTATGCTGACTGCAATACCATGTATGTGGTTTATTTGGCTACCTGCAACCACTGCTCATGTTTCTATACAGGCAAAACCATTCAGAGGCTATGAGACAGGGTAAACAGACACCTATATGAGATAAGGACTAAAAATATGAACAATGCTCTGACAAAACATATTTTAGATTATCCAGAACATAATTTTAGTTTCAGAGTTATGCAATGTTTACAACACAATATGAGGGGAGATCAAAACAATCGGTTGGAACAGATGGAACTAAAATGGATTTTTAGAATACAGGTTTACAGGTTTCCTGGTATTAATGCTAGTGTCAGCATTAAGCCTGTCCTACAAGGGTGGAGGCTTAAAACAAGATGAATGAAACCTGGCTTAGCACACCCACTGTTAATTGCTTACCCTTTTGATAGGCTACTTTTAGCTATAAATGTGTTGTATTTTGCTTATTACTGTGATCTGATGAAGCATAACACTATGCAAAAGTGCTCATCCTTTTATGTATTTTAATAAAGAAGTTACCAATGTTGTGGTTGTTCTGCTGGTTTATCTACAGTTTATTAAAATATACCAACTCCAAGATTGTAGCACAGTGGAAGGAAATGGCAAAGTCCATCACTGTTCCGAGTGTTCGGGATTTTCAGCTTTCACTTAAAGAGGGTCTATAAATCAGCATTCGCTTTTTTAAGCATTTGCTGATTTAATACAGACCCAAATTTTCTTATTTTCTGAGTCATAGTCTTTATTTACTTATTTACTTTTTAGAACAAGGAAACATTGCTCTAAAAAATCAATGAATAAACAGGGAAAGAGTTCCCCTGCAAGAATGGCAAGCACAGCACCCTAGGTGGTCACCTAGTTCATCAATATGTATGGCAGGCTCTGTGTGGCAAGGTAGGTTAGTACTCTAGAGCATCTATTTGCTTTACTAGTAGTCCTATTAAAGAAACAAAGGCTGATAGGTAGTTATTAGGCATGTGGTTCAGAAACCATTGATAAGCCTAGCCCAATTTCCTAGTTGCCCTAGATAACTTCCTGGTTAAGTAACATGCTCAGAGTCATACAGGAAGCAAATAGAGGCTGAAGGAATAAATCCCTTGACTACATGAAGTAACTCATTAACAGTTCCTAGCCTTAATCTTCTGCACTAACAACCAAACACTTCCCATAGGGCTCAAACCCATAATGCCTCGATGAGGAGGCCAGTGTCTTATTCATTATGCCACTACCGGGGTGAAGTAGTTCCAAGAGTCCTGGATCATTCATAACACAAAATGTTACGCAGAAGCATCTCTCATGAACCTTTATGATACTGAATAGATGAATAGGGCTTGTAGTCTATCAAAATAACTAAGAGTTCAGAGCTTTGAGATCTTTTTTTGTGAGGAAATGTTGAAATCTCTTACATTTGTTTAGGCTTAGTGAAGTACATGCCAAATAAGCCATATTTTCAGTAATGGGCCTAATAACTAAGGAGTAAACTAGGACTATAACTTCTTTGGACCCTGAAGAGATAACCATGATGGATAATTTTTACAAGGTAGGAAGATTTCCTAACCAGGGTAGGCACAGGGTGATCAAAGGAGACTTTGTTATCAACATAAATACCAAGTCCGTGATGTCTGTTTCAGATTTATGTTGCATGTTATGTATATGGAGATCTGTAGTGATGTTCAATTTACAAAAGGAAACTATACTACATTTCATGGCATTCCTAATAATTCTAAGTTTAACATATTGATTATTCATTTGCTGGAGAATTTGAGTATCAGGATGAGATTTTCTACCTGCCCCAAGTTTGCATGTCAGAGAAGTATATACTAAATGCGAGGATGCCCAGGACAGAGCATGTGGGACACCACTGATGACTTTTTTCTTTCTATAGTAAATACTCCTGACCTTAACTGTATGGAATCCATCAGACTGCCGGTTACTGTCCAGCAAATTATGTATGGGTTAATGCAGAGTTGGCAGAGTTTATCAATAATCCTATCAAGGGGTTTAATGTCAAAGACCTTGGCAAGGCCCATGTAGACAGTGTGGACTGTATGATGTCTGTTGATGCAAGTGCTCATCATAGCATACAATAAAATAAAATCTGAAAAAAAACCCTGCAGATCTCTGTATCTGTTTTTGATTGAAAAGATTTACCCAAGAAGCAAGAAATAGTGAAAAAGATTTAAAGAACTTAAGTTTTGGGCTATTAATACCAGTGCTGTACTGCATTAAGTAGTTAGTTCTGTCACTATTCAGCTGCAGTGTAGCTGATAAACAGCTTCATTCAGTGGGTCTGTATTCTTCCAATGTCTGAAACAGAGAAACAACTGCCACTCCTGTCCTTTGCTATCTGGGTGAATGCTGCGTCTGTCTGTTTGTTATGCAGTGGAGCCATCAATGACTATGACATATCTGGGATGAACTGCAGCCTTCTGGAACCTTCAATGCACAAATTTGCAGTTCACATGATTTCCCGTAGCAGTAGATGTGACTGTTGGTGTGGGTACAGTGTTAACATGTTGGCTGCATGTTTGAAATTAGCTAGTAGGATGTCTAGGAGGCTTTGGAGGTCTAATCAAGGATTTCTTTCCTACTTCAGCTTATGTAGGTGTGATGTGGGGCTGTGGTAATGTAGTGTAGTGCTGTTGTATTACTGTTTACTGGCAGTGGGCGGGACAAGGAGAGTAGTCTCCACTTTAGATAAATAAGTGCATCTGTCACAGGTGGAATTAGTACATTAGAAGAAGTAGGTTAACAGTAACACCCAGGACCATGCAGTTGTCTTTATGGAAATTTGTGTGTGGGCAGAGGCATCACTGAATGCAAGTAAGGAGGGCGATACACAGTACTGACACTCAGTGGTGAGTCTCCCCCTGATTTCATAGAACCATATATTTCCTCTACTGTTCTTCAGCATTATGTTGAAGAAATAAAGTAGGATTTCATATTCTGCATGCCACCCGATGACCTCTGTAATGTGCTGACAGCTAGGAATTCTAGGGCTGTGCAGATCTTGGTTTCCAGTGGTACATGATATCCTTTAAGTTCAAGGCCTGAAATATCTAGTCTGCAGTTAGACTGCCTAGACTAACTCCTTAAATTGCTGGTACAGCTTGTTAATGCCCTAGTCACTGAAATCATAGTTTCATTTCTATCATTTCCTAAGACAGTGCCACCCTGGCCTAGGAGCTGTGGCCTATTTTGGCATAGTACTCAATATTAACACTGCATTTTGATTCAAAAGCCAGTTGCTGCTATTCATAACATATTGCCTGCTGTACAGAAGTACTTCTGGTGTGTGTTGCCAGTATTTTATTTCTGCCCTCGACAAGTGTCACATAGTCAAGAGAGGCGATTGAATCAGTGCATAACATGCTAAGGACCTGTCTTGCATTCCAGCTGCTGTGATTAATAACATACTCTGTTCTTTCACCTTTCCTAGCTTTACACTGCATGTTTTATTGACTTACAGACCATCAGTGCTTGTTAGAAAATATAGTATAGTGTGTTCTTCCTTGTGTAAGTTGTTTCTGAATCCTTAAGTTGTTTCATAATTCTTCCCACAACTAATATATTTATGAAATATGCAGAGTAATGGGTAACAAAAGTCAGCCTTTTTAATGACTTTGTCAAAACAGATCAAGTATCTGTAATTAGGAAGTAAACTCATGGCCCTCTGTATGGAGAGTAGTTTGCTGTATTATTCTTAGTAGATCTCAACTAATGTTGTTTCAGGCATGGTTAAATAGAAAATACAACATCTGTGGTACTGTAAAATGTCGTATAAAGCTTCACCGAGTTCTATTATATGTTTTCTGAACTGTGATACAGGAATACGCAGTGAGCTGTGATATGTGAATGTTTCATTTTGGGTGATTTCTTTTTCAGTTATTTGCTTTGAAACATGATACATTTTGAAAATATTTATTTGGAATACATCAAATTTTCTAACACTCAACGGCACAATAATCTCGATGCACTACTGAAGAGAATTATTTCCATGATTTATATACCTTACCATTTTTATTTGCCCTAGCAATCACCTGAATTCTGTCGCATCATGTTTATTGTACTAAAACAAAAACTATGATTTCATAAATTTACCTCTGCACTCCAGCATCAATGTATTTGGTTGAAATGCATTTTTTAAATTCATAGGCCTCTTAAAATTGCAAGCTGCCTCCACAGAAGAAGTGACATTTGAATACATGACTATTTTCATGAGCAACCAGGAATGATACGAGTTCAATAAATGTTTCTGATTCTTTTACTGTACAGCCTGCCAGAGCTACTCCTGAATACAGAATGCTATAGGTGTTTATTTTTGTCTGACCATTGCATTTTCTTGCATTCTTGTCATTTTTACCTTCATTAATGGGCTAATGACATGCTGCAATCAATACATTTGTCACACTAATGGAACAACCAGTCTGAAGACACACCTGATTGTATTCCACATTCGTTTTTTGTTTACTTTTATGAAATTATTAGTAATCCTATGTTCATTCTAAGAGAGTACTTCTGCTACTTCCTTAGGTGTGTTCTTTCTCATATAAAATTATACCTGTCTAACTAGACCGTTCTCTTCACTTTTACTACAACGTTTAACAATGTCAGCTGTAGAAAAAAATAAACCAGATGACCTTGAGGAATCTGCAGCAGATTCATTTTCTAGACAAAATTTCTTATTTTTGGGACTGATCTATGAGAACCACACTTTAAGTTTCTGAGAATATTTGAAAACAAGGGTTTGATGTGGTGTTCCAAATGAAGATGAAATAACTGGTGTCTTTTGCACCACTACTGTCTTCTTAATAATACATCTTAAATATGTCTTTATTGTATTTTTCATGCTTTCTATTCTGTAACAAGATCTCCCTCTGACTGAAGTCCTACCCACGCATTCAGCCTCACTTTCATGCTTGGGTCACTATTACTGCTGGGAATGAGCACATCACTTGTTTAAGACTATAAAAACCTATCACCAGCACCCTAATTTCCCCATTGTAACTCAGTCCTACAGTTACATTTCTGTAACTAGGTGTATGCAAGAATTTGTGTGTGTGTGTGTGTGTGTGTGTGTGTGTGTGTGTGTGTGTGTGTGTGTGTGTGTGTGTGTGTGTGTGTGTGTGTGTGTGTGTGTGTGTGTGTGTGCGCATGTGTGTGCGTGCGTGTGTCCATGTGTGCGTGAGTGTGTGTGTGTGTGTGTGTGTGTGTGTGTGTGTGTGTGTGTGTGTGTGTGTGTGCGTGCATATGTGTGTGGCATGCTTTAAATGTATTACACAGATTTGTTTGAGATTATGTGTCATGCTCAATGATTCAGTGTGGTAATATATATACTGAAACTATAAATTATACTTAGAAATACAATAAGGAGTGACAATAGTGTTGTTTATGAGTCATGTTTTCAGAGTAATATTTGCCTTCTCATACCCATATCACCAGTATAAATATAAGCAGTACGTGTGCAATAACCTGCTTGTTGATTTTCTGAATAAAGGTCATAATTTGCTGTATCAGTGTTTGCTAGATGGGGGAAAGCATAGCTGTAGCTAGATAAAACAAAACAAGATCAAAAGGATATCAGAAGTCAAGCTGTGTCTGCCTGGGATGTGTTTGCAATGAAGAAAAGAAAATGAAAGTTAAATTCGGGATTGTTTCTATAGTCTTAATTTCATTCTCTCTCTCTCTTTTCATCTTCCTCCTCTGTCTCTCTTCCTTTCTCTCTGTTTTTCTAATTACTCCCTTGACTCCAGAAGTCAAAAATAAAACATTCATTTTGCAAATGCAGCATTTTCCAGTCAAAAAGATTTATACAGCACAGTAAAATATCAGTTTTGGAATTCCTGTGTAAATCTTCTATTGTAGTCACTTTATTTCCACTGGGAAGTGTAAACCAACAATTTCTACTGTCCTATCTAAAACCACAACAATGTTGAGTCTTATGATTGGAAACTATTGCCATGGAACCTGATGTCTAACCATGCGGTCAAAGTAAAAAGGATTCTTTCACTCTATTACAAACACTTCCACTCTCACTCCCTTTCAGCCACATTTTATCCTTGCCATAAATTAACCAGGTTGGTTTTATTTCTTTCAAATTACCTGCAGGTGTGCATGCCATATGTGAATGAGTGTGTACTGCATCCTGTATTGGGCTGGTGTACCAATTGGGATAAGTATCTTTGGCATACACTGAATGAGTAGTGGGATGGGCCCCAACTCCCCTTTGACTCTAAAGTGGATGACGTGAGCAATGGGAGAAATTAATAAATATTTTATCCCCTCTCCTTTACAGTAATAGTGGAAAGTAAAGCCATAATTGCAAAAATATTTTAAGAAACAGCATTTTCTTACATGTCACATCTGTTGCAAAAATATTTTAAGAAGCATAATTTTGCTACAGGCCATCTGTCTATTTGTTCAACAGCTAAGTGACTTTATGTTCATTGTACTTAATAGTTATCACAGATTTTGCCAATGTAGTATATTCAGGGATGTAGCCAAGAATTTAAAAATTGTCCACAGTAGATCTGTACTATACCCCTCCTCAGAAAAAGTACAGGTCACAAGATGGCCTCCTTCAGTACCACTGTGGTACCAGTTAACATCATCTTTCTAAGGCGCACTGCCTTTCTAGTTGCATTACATTAACTGGTCATGCAGACTGGATTTTGGTTACAATGATGTGTGCTAACAAGTCTCTTTATAACAGTCAGCACTTTTTGCTTACAGTACAGCCTTGAGACAACCCCCTGCACCATATTATACCAGCCAGTAAAGCAGAGGTCCGATCACACAGTCTCCAGTATTAAACACCAAGTCTTTATGACATAGCATGACAACCAATTCCACAGATGCCCCTACAGCTGACAATATTTGACACTGACAAGTTCTGTACCATAACATGGCAGCTGCTCCTGCAGATGCCCATTCTACCACCATCCGTACCCTGCATTCATACAAACTGAATCACAAGCTGTATTAATCTAGTATCAGTGAACTACACTTGGTACACCCAGAAGGTGCTCTGGCTTTAGCATTTGACAAAATTAGGCATGAAAATCACAAATTCCCATATTTTTGGAATATTTTTTCAATATTTTTACCATTGTGTATATCTTTGGGTAGCCAAGATCAAATTCCTAGAGCATCAGGTGCCTAAATCACATGGTGCAGAGGAGCAGAATGTCAATGTCTGTTTTCCTAAAGGAAAGCACTACCGTTGTGGTTTCCATTTCTGCACTGTTGGTAATTCCCTTATTTTGGGAGATTTCTCCCTTCTTCATGTTTGTGCATCTGCTAGCTTTTAGGACTGTAGTAACAAGTTGGTTTTGAATGGAAGTATGGCATGGGTCCTCCCATTAAGACTTGCATTTCCTCACTTCTTAAACTAAAAAAATGTAGACTGACAAATCAGGATAGTAGTGTAACAAATTTAATTAAGCACTTTTGTCTACTAATTCCAGTTCTATAATGCAACTTCCAGTCCAGAGACAAATGATGTGATTTTTATCAACAATGTATTGAAACTAAAAGCAGTTTGATTATAAAATTCACGTCTCATTATATTTGATTCCTTGGACATTTTATGTGTTTATGTTTATAAAGTATTTTTATATATGTTCATTAATGCTTTAATGTAATATTTAATTATACTCTGGGATTCATGAGCAATCATGTAGGCTTTGTGCGAAGACTACACAATGTTTAGGTGATAATGCGATGAGCAGCAGCTCTAATCACACATGCATGCTGCTCATCACACTAACATGAATAAAAATGTTTTCATGTCCAGCAAATGTGTTTTCAGACAGGAACTCACACAGTAAGCAAACATGCTTGTCTATGGACAAATCTGGTAAGTGTGCTCAAGCGGATAGCATGAAGCTGTTTAAGGCAAATAATGCAAGCAGTACACAGGCAAGGAAAGTATACTGACTGTGCTGTGCACATAAATTAAATATATAAACCCAGTAATAAGTAAGAGGGAAGGTGACATCACAAGGGGGACTGCAGTACATGGGTTAACAGACAGGAAAGTGTGCTGAAGACAATGTGCACAGAAATCACGGATAAGTATAAAAAAAGATGCAAGAGGGGAGGGTAAATGTTCAAGTTCTAGTACGATTATGGATGTAAAAGTGCTTATGTCACAAAGACAACTTTGTAATAATAAAACTTTGCAGTATGCATGCCAGAATAATTAATGGTGGTCGCAATTCCTGAGCAAATGTACGTAAATAAAAGCAGACATGATATTATAGGATGTGATAGTTACACAAAATCACACTGAAACAGACATACGAATGTCATTAATATGCTGAGTTGAGATGACAGTTTGCAGAGGTAGTAAATGCATAATGCGATATTTGCTCTGGGTACATTATGTCCATATAACATGTTGGAAAATAGGAATGGCTCAGAAGCTACAATCTCCTTTTGCAAGAATTGAATGCATGTCATCAATGTCAGCACTGACCTGTGTATTAACTGTGTACACCACAGAAATGGGCATAGCACATGCACAAACAGAATCACACTTGAAGGGAATTATGCATGTCGATATGCTAATGGTTATGCATCCCATATATAGGTGTTTGTGGTGTTGTAATGTGGGAGCAGAATGTGAAATACATAATACCCTTGCATAAGGCGCACTTGCCTGACACAGTTATTGTCCAGAAAGATAAGAACAGATGTAAACACTGCACTATAATGCAATGTATTCATCAGAGCTGTGCATTGTTGGCTTCTGCCACAGGAGGTAGCAATGGGCATCGTCACAAACAAATGAAATGAATGTGTGAATTAAGAAAGGATCCTGGATAATAAATGTCATATCAGCATTTCAGACTGATGGCAATTAAATGAGTATGTTCATGTGCATACAAATGTGATCAGTCCTGTATCAATGTTCTCTGGTCAAGGATGGCTTCTGTGTATGTTTGTACACATGCCACCCAAGAACTGGAGCACACATGTGTACATCACAGTACTCAATGCATGTGCCAAGGTAGCACTTTCACCATTACATTGGGAGAAAAAAATGTGCTCATTCAGGAAATCCAAAGCTATGCTCACATGTGTTTTTGTAACATGTCAAAGGATAACACTGATGTGATGTAATGGTTGTTGTGTGATATCAGTACATTCACATAAAATGAATCCCTATGCTGGAACAGAACATCAGGATTTACAACTTCTCCAAATAACAAGATGGCTATTAATCACAAACTGGAACTATTATAACAGATGTTAAACTCCACCTATGTGAAGTCATTCAATCAGTTGCACTCTATTTGCCCATAACTTGTATGTGCTAAAATTGATGGGCGAGACCTCTACCCCTCTATATGTACAAAGTATAAATGGTGGGGATGTCTTTCCTGCAAAACAGTTAACAAGACAAATGCTTATAGTCACTCAATGCTATTTTGGAACACTTGCCTAAGTATTGAGAATCAACACCATAGTGGGATCAATGAATGTACCATGGTATAAGTGCATCACCAATTAGCATATGTATGATTATGTGAAAGCATTACGTCATGTGTACGAGTCAAGGAATATATGGCCTTATAATCACTCAGAAGGAATCTTGCTGTATGGCAGACATTACCTGATGCTAGGTGGTATACCCAAACACACCTGTAGTCACCTGCTGTTGTCACAGTGATGGTAGAACAAATCATTTTTATTTATTTATTTATTTTATTTTATTTATTTTGCATTCACATAAAATAAATCCCTATGCTGGAACAGAACATCAGGATTTACAACTTCTCCAAATAACAAGATGGCTATTAGTCATAAACTGGAACTATTATAACAAATATAAACTCCACCTAGATCTAATTACGCCCAATGTGGATATAATCCCATATTGGAACACATGCCTTACTTAGGCAACAGCATTCATTACATTACCTCATGTCCTCAGGCTTGAGGAGGTGTCTCACTACAACTGTGATGGAATGACAGTCTATTCAAATGGCAGCATAAGTCTAAAATACAGCCTTTCCAAAGGAAATATACAATAAACACTTGTAATATGAAACAATATCTACACATGAACATAGCACATGTGGGTGACAATGCTTTTAACAGCATGTAGTGACTGTAGGCAGTAACATCAGGATTTGAACTATATAGCTAACATCACAGGCTAATGAACGTTTACTATAACACAAGAGAAGCTATGGATTTATTTGACGAATGTGACACTACACATGACATCACCATTGTGTATTACCTTCATGATTCAACTAAAAAGTGGTTGCACAGCGCAAGCACACTGTATACATATACCTCAAGTAGGTATTTGCAGCTTATTCTGCACAGTAAGAAGAAGAAACATACAACCACAGATGACAGTCATTACTGTATTCAGAATTCCTACCTATGTACTGCAACAGCCAACACAAAAGTGTATTATATGAGCATGGCCCAGGTGAAATCTGAGTACCAAAAAGTAATATAACCACAAAGATCCTGTAGCTCAGGATAAAAGCTCAACCCAGCATAAGATAAAATCAAAAAAGCAAGAAGAATGGAGTAGAACTACACGATGGCTCCAGGTTAAAACAAAAAGCTTTAATTGTAAAATGTAAGCGCTTTCACAGTTTAAAATAACTGCTTCCTCAGATGTTCAAACACAACTTAAAAAGATTTCCCTTTTATAATGATTACTTCACTTCCTCCTCAGATAAAAGCAATTAAACTTAAGTATTTGATGTCATCTTAAAGCACAAGCAGAAATATAAGTTAAAAACCAATACACATAAAGTACAAGTAGAGAATACATATGTATAAGGAACATATATATATAACTAGTATAAAAATATACATATATACATATATATATATATATATATATATATATAAAGAATATATAACAATAGTGATGTGCACATAAAAAATGCCTGTAAAAATATGTCATGAACTAAATTTTTAATCACTCAATTGAATAACTGAACAAAGAATTTAATTTTAATTTTGTATTTACCTATGCAATAGTCTGGCTTTGAGGACTGGTCTGATGGGAACCTTTTCATTCAAGCCCTTCCCAGTGTCAGACCTCATCCTGATAATCCATCTGGTCTCCAGAACCTCAGTTCTATTCCTGATTTCTCCCAATCTTCCGTCTAATTTTGTCTCCTCTATAACCATAAATTTAAATTGATGAGTGTTACCTTACTCAATGATATTTCTAGCTAGGGCATTAGTTTCATACAAGCTCCTGATATCATACATATGTTCTCTAACCCTATCTCTTAGGAGTTGATCAGTTTTGCCTATATAAAAGGATAGGCTTGTGGAGCAATATGCCAGGTAGACAAGGTACACAGAATCACATGTAGCCCTCACCTTGAACCAAAATGTGTTGAAATCTGGATAAAGAAACTGTCGTGATGCAGCCAAAAAATTACAAAAATTACATTTGGTACATGGTGTTATTGCAAAACTATCATTATAATTAAAATTGTGTTTCCTGGGATGGCATAACAGTCCTTTAAGAGACTTCATATTTTTATATACAAATCCAGGAACATTCCCTATGACTTCCTTAATGCGTTCATCCGCTGTAGGATGAGACAATATCTCTTATACAATTCTGTTACCTGTTTAATATTACTGAAATAAAAATAAGCATTCTTAACCTATTAGCCCCCTTATTGGATGCATTAGGTGTTACTTTACTTACAACTCTATCAGAGAAATATGGTCTCCCTGTGGTACTTCTAATACCCTCCACTTGCCTTAAAACTTTATGGACTTTGGAGCTAATATACCCCCTCTTAACAAATTTGCATTCAAGATCTTTCCCCTCCTTTTTAAATGCATTCTCTTCTGCACTCAATCTCAAAACCTTTAGTCCTTGCCCCCTTACTGTGTTATCAAAAATATAAGGGGAGTACATACTACTTCTGTGCAGGAAACTGGTTCTGTAGCATTCCTTTCTGTGCACTTTGGTGCTAACAGAACCATCCTTTTTTAATACCTTGATGTCCAAAAAATCTATTGCAGAGTATGAATAGTGTATAGTAAATTCCAAGAAGGTAATAGAGTGATCAATATAATCTAAAAAAGGAATCAAAGTGTCACTAGAATCAGTCCAAACCAGAAACAAATCGTCCACAAACAGATGATATAGACCTATATATTGATTATACGGCCCATTCAAGATAAATGCATCCTCCCATACAGCCATAACTTGGTTGGCATAGCTATTGGCACAAGGAGTATCTAGAGCTACACCATCCTTTTGTAAGTATAAGTCCTCCTCAAAGATAAATACATTATGCTCCAGTATAATTTCCATCAAAAAACACAACAGATCAGTCATTCACTGGTCAAAATCACTATGCCCTGAGAGGTAATCCTGTAGCATCAGAACCCCTCTATCATTGGGTACAGTAGTAAATAGTGATTGGACATTGAATGTAACACGTAGCATATCATCAACACTTTGTGCATCCTTAAAGAACATATACATCTGCTCTACAAACTGTTGAGAATCTCTCAAGATGGTAGAATTGTTACTTAGTAAAGGTTTACGTTTCCTCTGGGGTTCAGTGCACCACCCACGTCCTGAGACAATGTGTCTCAGCAGACGGTTATAGGGATCTTTATGTATTTTAGGCAGACCTTGTATTGTAGGTATGAGTGGTTCATCTACCTTAAGGAAATTAAAAAGATCTTGATTTATTATATGAGTCATTAAACAATCCTGTAACATGCCATGTATTATCATATTCTTTCTAAAAGCATCTTCATAATCAATGTTTACATAAGTATTCATATCACACAGAATCTGTCTCATACTTAAAGAATAATATTAGCTGTCCATGACTACCAAATGGGCCCCCTTATCTGCCAGTCATATAACTATATAACAGTCATTTCATAAAGGCCTGAGGGCCATTTGTTCCTCTCTGGTCAAATTCTGAAACTCTTTAAATTTCAAAGAACTTGAACCACAGTCATTAAAACATGCATAAAGTGCATCAGTACACAGCTTCTCATATACAGCTAACACAGGGTGATTTATAGGTATAAAAGTGCTGGGTTTAGATAATACAAAACCCTCCTGAGCATTATTGTTGTTGCCAAAGTTCAGTTTCAGCATAATACTTCTCATAAAACACTTTAGGTCAATCACACAGTCAGTTACCTCAACTCTCTTAGAGGGAATGAAAGAAAGTCCTGCCTCCAAGATCGTTCTTTCTGCATGCTCGAGCAGCTGATGGGATATATTCCATACTACTGAGTTTCTCCCTGCTGCCACAGTCTCGTCAGTGTGTTCGTTGTGCCTTTCTGTATCTTGTTTCCTCTTCATGCATTCTCTGCTCCTTGATCTCCTCCGAATCTCCTCTGTGTCCTTGTAGATGCGTAAAGGAAAAGAAAGTGGACTTTTATTTATTGCAACAGTATGTAAAAGAGTCCTTCTGTTGTCAGAAGTATGAACAGCAGGATCTCTCATGGGCGTGTGTCTAGTGGAAGCAGCATGCTCCGTGCTCCATGCTGATTCTACAGAAAAGCATTAATTGTTTTCTTCTTAGCTCCTAGTAACAGAATAGATTTATCCACCCCAGAGTCTGGTATGATGGGAGCAGGGGGTGCATCCTTCACTGTTATGTCAGTAGCTATCGTTGTCCCATTGGTGGTATGCGATGATTTCATTCTCTCAGAGAGCAGTGCTTGATTATTATTGTTGGAGGAATAGACTTTAGATCTCACAATCTTAGGCTAGGTAAACATATGCCCATTAGTGAAATCCCATCTATCCCTCTCTATCTTTCTAGCTTTGACTGAAAGTAGCTTCTTCTAAAATAATAAGATGGAGTTAATCACAGCTCCGATCCTGCTATTAACCAGTGGTGCCAGAAACACATAATTTTGTAAAGAGAGAGCCTTTGAGTTTAATGCACTGTCTTCTGGCTTGAAATCGTCAATCAGCAACTTATTTTTATTTATTTTATTTATTTTACATTTGTTGACCGGGCTAGTCTAGCTGGATATATGTCCATTTTCAGTAGAGGCCCAAGTGTAGATTACAGATATAAAAAAACATATAGGAAACAGAACATAGACATTGTTACATACAATTTTACATAAAAAAGCAGTAAGTAGGGAACATTAATGTAAAAAATGCAAACCAAAAAAATTTTTTTTGAAAGCATACATATAAAGTTACTGTAAGGATAGATAGGATAGGAGAGGAAGGAGTGAGTTAACCTGGGTTGGTGCAGGAGCATAGCCAGTGTTTGTTGAGATGACTTTTTATTTGTTTTTTAAAAAGTGAGAAAGAGCACAAAGATGTGATGTCAGAGGGTAATTTATTCCACATTTTTCCAACAGAGTTGGAAAAGAGGCAATCTCCAGCTGAATTTTTAGGTTTGGTAATATTTATCAGTAGCTTGTTGGAAGAACGTAGATGCTTCAGGTTATTGTAAGGTGAAATGAGGTTAGTGAGTATGGGTGTTTTAGTTGGTTGGTATAGGATTGTATGAGCTATTTGGAATTGTTGAAATAGGAGTTGGTTAGGGAGTTCAAGCCAACCTAGTTCTCTTAGGTTCAGGCAGTGGTGAGTTTTAAATGGGGTTCCTGTTAGCAATATTATGGTAAGATTGTGCTAGTTTATTGATATTGTTTTTGGAAAGGTTAGTGAATATAGCAGATGCATATAGTAGAGAAGAGGTTAGATGGGATCTGGCTAAGATTGTCTTTGCGTCTGGTGAAAGGAAGGCTTTGATTCTGTAAAGGGAACCTATTTTCTTATTAACTAATTTGATAGTATTGTTGATGTATATGTGAAGCTCAAATCTAAATTCAAATGCTGCCATTTATTTAATAAATCTGGGTATTTTTCACCATATGTAGGCATCTGTAATAGCCTTAAGCTTCTGGAACAATTTTAAGCTGCAAGCAGGCTTCCATATGAAATCTTTGTGCCTGGTTGTGGTAGTCACGGACAGCCAATATTATTCTTTAAGTATGAGACAGATGCTGAGTGATATGAATACTTATGTAAACATTGATTATGAAGATGATAGAGGGGTTCTGATGCTACAGGATTACCTCTCAGGGCATAGTAATTTTGACCAGAGAATGATTGATCTGTTGTGTTTTTTTATGGAAATTGTACTGGAGCACAATGTATTTATCTTTGAGGAGGACTTTTACTTACAAAAGGATGGTAGGTAAAATACATGCAGATGAAGCAATTCAACATGGCAGAGCAATTCAAGCAAGTATAAAACCTGAGGGTACATGTCACTCTCCCTTTAACTCTGAGTTACAATACCCTTTGGAATATAGTCATGTACATGCTTAGAAAAACATGTTAGGCATTACTGCTGCTATAATTAATCTCTATGTGTAACAGGCTTTAATTCAAGGTGCTGCTGCTGCTTCCAGACCAAGGTAAGTGAGAGATCTGTAAAGAGTAGATAAAAATGATTACCTCTATATGCAATTACTAGATATCATTAAGATAAAACATGGCACAACTATACAGGACTGTACTGCACAGAAATGCCAGTCATAACTCATAAATAGTAATATATTATAAGGAATACAACAATGTCCCCAATACTTATAATTCTAAACAAGTTTTTATAAAATATAACAATATTCTCCCACCCTCTGTGTATGTGTGTGTGTGTGTGTGTGTGTGTGTGTGTGTGTGTGTGTGTGTGTGTGTGTGTGTGTGTGTGTGTGTGTAGGTCTACTTTGTTTCATTGAATCCCATTTCACTGAATTTCATTTCACACCGCTGAAAACTCAAATTACTGAAAACTCATTTCACTGAATGTCATTTCACTGAACTGCAGTTAGTATATATGGCACTGTGTAGAGTACTGTAAGGCAAGTAAAAAGTATATGCCCTTTTCCCCACTGTAGTACGATCCTGGAGTTAGTATATATAGGTAGGGGGGTGTGGGGGGTGTAGCCCCCCACTTAATTTGAGTACATATTGTCTTCTGGAGAGAGTTAGTCATTGGTGTTGTAACTATGCATGTCTATTGTTTAAAATATATTGTTTTGAAGTTTTTGGTAAAATAGGATATAAAACAATCAAGGTGGGGGGATTCACCCGCACACCCCCATTGTGGGTCATTGTGCCCCCCACACACCCCTAACTATATATATATATATATATATATATATATATATATATATATATATATATATATATATATATATATACTAACTCCAGGATGGCACTACAGTGGGGAAAACGGATATACCTTTTACTTGCCTCATAGTACTCTACACAGTGCCATATATACTAAGTTCAGTTCAGTGAAATGAGATTCAGTGACATGAGTTTTCAGTAATTTGTGTTTTCAGTGATGTGGTTGGGGTGAAATGAAATTCTCCAACACTAGGACAACTCAATGAGCTAATTGGCTGGCCAGAAAAAAATATGCACTTATGTAGGCAACCATTAAAAGCATGTACAAGACATTAATGTAAATCATCCCCACTCCAGACAATAACAGATGTGAATAAGGGTAAGGAAATGTGTTAATCTGAAATGTAATGCATTACCAATGAATGAAGTGTATGAAATGATAATTGTGTAAAACATTCCCTTTCTATATTCAAATGTCTGTTAATGCCAAGGACATGTGGGCAGAACATTGTATGTAATACAACTTAAAGATCATTTTGCAGTAACAACTGTTAAACCCTCTTACACAAAGGAATTTGCAAATTGTACACAGAACTCAGTTAAGTAATGAAAATCAAAGACGTACAATAAAACAACCATTCCCCGCACCCTACACTGCCAACAAAAATTTCAAGGACATAACTCCTTTCTAATGAAATAACACTTGTTTATGTCAGGAATATACAACAGGTTATTATTATTTGCTTTAATGCAACTTCCACATTGCTACTTCTAATATAAAATTTTTAAAATGTATTGATTACCCCAGAAAAAAATGTTGCAATAAAGGCATGCAACTTTAGATGAGGATCATTTCAATACTAACTGTTATACCTTCTATACTAACACTAATTTATTTTATTTAATTTTACATTTGTTAACTGGGTTTGTCCAGCTGAGTTACAAAAAAACAAACAAACATTTTCAGTGGAGACCCAAGGAGAAAAGCTCCAATAATGTCTACAGCAATAAAAAGTAAAAGAAACATCATACATAAGATAAAGCAGAGTACAACCTGAAATGCAGGTCTACAGAACAAATTATAGTTGTCACATAAGAAAGTGTGAGTACCAAAAATATAAACATACAATTTAGTCACAGTGCTGAAAAGCTAGCATGTTCTCATATTTACAAGAATTAGAAGTATTGCCAAGCCAGAATGTAAATAGACATTGGCATATGGGAGGTTAAGTGGAGTGATTGCAGTGACAGATTTTGGAGTTAAGCAGGTGACCTTTTAGTGTCTTTTTAAAGTTGTTGGCATGAGTTTTTCTTCTGATATGTAATGGGAGTTTGTTCCAGCTATGAGACAGAGTATTTATAAAGGTTGTTGCCTATATTTGTACAGGGTTTATAGGTCAGTAGTAAGAGTTGGTTGGAACTATGAGGAGGACGACTGGGGGTATAATGTGCAAAGTGTAGACATCATACAATTTTCTCTGAGTAAATAATAACATCATATAATTGTGTAACCATTACTTGTAAAGAACTATCACATACTTTGGCAGTATTCATAGTAAAGTTATCCAAAAGTAATGCAACTGCAGTATTCAAACAGCAATATCTGAAGTTGGTGAATTCCTACCATAATGCAAGTTCCTTAGCCCCAGGTTATTGTTATTTAATACTGACTAACCCACTATGAATATATAAATCCATTGTCAACTCATTATCATTCATGAATCACTCAATCTGGATGAGGTACTAGTCAGGTAAACAAGGTGTGAGGACCTACACAATGAGAGGGTATTGAGAAGTGGGGCTTGCTAAGGGCTTACAAGTGTGAATCATTAGCAGTGGTGCATGAATAATTAATTAAAACTCCTGACAATTTTATGTACATTTACAGAGAGTGTGTCACTCAGAAATCATCCCATAGAGTCATTTTTACTTTTTAAAAACTTTTTTGGTGTCATCCTTTGCACAAAGCTTGGCATTGCATGTTGGTGACTATCACCAGTCACTAGCAGAAAAGTCAGAAATTTAATTTGGAATGCTATCAGTAGCGTAAATGAGACTGGTGCTGGGGCACTTCCTTCAACACTCTGGACAATATTTAGTGTAGAAAATACAACTGTCATTTACCTATCTTTGTGCTTCAAGGTGTTAATGCAGTAATTTTGGAGTAACAGTAGAGGTAATGCTGGGTCTAAATTCAGATTATTTATAGTTTTACTGAAGGGATCAGAATAAGAATTGTCACAGACTTTTTATGAGGAAATGAATATGCCAATGTCATACATCTGTCAAATTACAGCATGGAATGTGCAACTTAACTCTGTGTAATTAATGCTAAACAGTTTAACTATACTCTATGTGGATTGTGTTAAGCATTACAATGATGGCATTTAACTTAAAGTTCACTTATATATGTTTAATTTTAACAGTAATTAGTAGTGAATGACAAAAAGACACTTGTTATGCAACTTTCTTTTTGGCTCATTGTTTTAATGCACTATCATATGCATAACAACAACAGCTTTTGCTATTTTGAATATACTATTTACAGTGACACAAAATGTTATGTTGTAGGAACTTGAACTATTGTTAATTATAATAATAATAATAATATTAATAATAATAACAATATATTTTTATAAGCAAGATGTAATCAAATGACACTTACTAAAGTATAAGGAAGTAAAATCAGTAACAATGTATGTGGAAATATATGGATAATTAATCAAGCATATTTTAAATATGTCTGAAGGAATAATCATGACAGTAACACATTTCCTTTAAAAATATCTAATTCTTATTTGTATATGCTGCTTGCAAAATGAGTTTATATAATCCCATGCATGACTCCTTCATCAAGAAGTGTAATTACATGAAGACATGATGATGTGCAAGAAAAATACAAGTTATCATGCGGCAAACACTGTTATAACATTGGATGTGTCAGGGATAATGCCATAGATGCTGGGTTCAGTGTTATATTTATCTTTTTTGGTTTCTCTTTATCTATTTATTTATTTTTAGCCTCTATGTTTGCACATCACTTGGCACTGTACAAAAATAAGTTTCAATGGCCACTTTCAGTGAGTGACAGTTCATGCCTGAGGGCAAAAACAACAAAAAAAAACAATTTGGGGTGCTGTCAGAAATGGAAATGAGCACTCTGGACAGTCCTTAGTGGGGAAAATACACCTTTTAAGTATCTTTCTATGTGGCTCAAGATGTTAATGCAGTAAGTTTGGAGAAGAAGCAGAGGTAATGCAAGCTTCAAATCTAGTTTGCAGATATTTTTACTGAGGGGGTTAGTATAAGTATTGTCACATACTTTTTATTAAAAATTTAACATGAAGTAAAACTGACAATTGCAAAAATGAAATTTGCAATACAACTCTGTGTAATGATTGCTACATAAGTCAGCTACAATTTGTATCGAGTTTGTTAAGCATAACAATGATGATAGTTAACTTAAACTACATTTGCATATATATAATCTTCACAATCGTTTTGTAAAACATATGACTCAGCACAAATATCATTACTAGATGTTTAGCACAGTATGTCATGTAAAGTATGTATGGCACCTACTCAAACATGTTTTACTCAGCTCATTCAAATCAATGCATATGAAACTGATTTACAGAAACATATAATGGCTTTTACATATAACTCCAATAACATAACAAATGGAAGTCAGTCGCATAGAGACTTATCATAGTTATATCTTCACTCATGCTGAAATTGTTGCATCTCAACTTAAAATCTCAAAATTTTAGTATTTCTGCAGCATTAGCACTTAATAAACAGTATTTAGCAGGTTAGCCTTCTTTTCAGTCATGGGTTCAATTCCCAGGTGCTATTAGTCAAAGTTTATAGTTTGTATGCCCCACCAACCCATTATGTCACAGTTTATATCATTTTGTTTGTCTCTTTCCAACAATGATTATTACCTGCATAATAGATTTGATGCCATGTCATATCACTGAGTCAGAAGACTGTACATGTGATTACCATTAATCAAAACAGAGAACATGGTTAGAGGTGACAATATAGCCTTTGAAATGTAATTCAGATTTCAACATCAAAAAACACACTGGAACATCTGTAAATACACTGAGTATCACATTTTGCCAAGTCTTACTGCCATATGTCACACCTGCAACATAGTTTCAAGCAATGATACCCAATTTCTCTGCCAGGTCATGTGTGTGCATTCTATATTTCCCAATTGCAGCTGGCAAGGTTGTCCATCATTGTGCACAGGCTGGTACATGCAATATCTGAACTGGATGTCAATTCACTTCACTGCCATATTTCTATGTAACCTTCAGAATATACTGCAGGTGAAAATGAGGGTGTTGCTCTATTTAGAGCCCAAAGGTAGTATCAGGAGGAGTTCAGGATCTTGATTGCACTCCTTGTAAAGTGCTAGAGCTGTAGGCTTCTACAGAAGGACTATACTGGGTCTCAGTACAGGGTTGAGGCTTGCAATAGTTTGACCAAGGCTGTCTCCAGAGCAACTGCCATTCCACACTCTTGTGAACAATGTCACCACCATTAAAATCACATGAAGAGGCACAAGCAGGACCTCTTGACCCAATGGGAGGCAACAGTTTGAACTGCAAACACCACTTATTTGTGTAAGTATACTGACTCATCAGCAGCCAATACAATAACGTGGATTGGCCAAGCAGTGCACTTACTCATTATGCTTCTTATTTTTCTGTTTATTGTTCTGTACAGCTACTGATGACATAACTAGAAACAAGGAGACACTTCAGGAAAAATTGGCATGTCTCAAAGAGGCAGAGGGTAAGTATAGCTCAGGTATGAATACACGCAAGAGCATAATATTATCTAAAACATGTAAACATTTCTAGTGCATATGAGCTTGCGACACACAACTGAGTAGACATACCTTACATATATATCAAGCCTACATACCTGCTCCAATATCTCTTGATCATTGTATTAGGCAATGAATAGATCAGCTTAGATGTGGGGTTCAGTTCCCCCCAGCAGTAATTAGCTTTTAGAATAAAATAGTATAAAAAATCTATTTTCTGCAAATTTAAATAACATTAAACTTTCCATGTTTTTGTAAATGGATTCTTTATTTTGAATGGATATATCGGATATGCCATGGTCACCTAACTGTTTGCATAATGTTTATAATAGCAGTGAGACTGATGTATTTTATGAGACATTTATGACTTTGCAGCATATTTGGATGTGGCAATGTTTACCATATGTATGTGTCTAGTTGTTTATATTTTGAAATATTAAAATGACATGACATTGATGTCATTATATAAGTTTTCTCTCCCCAAACCTATATCTCTCCTTTTTATTTTTTTTTCTTGGTGGAAACATTGCTGCAGCAACACAAATGACCATCAGCATGGGGAGTTAAACCACCCACTGAGGTTCAGCCTGCCACACCTCCATAGATGGCTGAGGTGGCACCACCACAGGCAGCACAGCACCCAGCATATTTGGGTCCCAACCTGTCAGTGTTGTCTCCACAACTCCTGCTCTGCTCTCCTCTGGGTGCTGCTGCATAGGTACCCTCCAGGAGTATTACTAGTGGAGATGGTGATTTCATCAACTGACAGGAGTTTGCAGGGCTGGCAGAGAACATTATGGAAAGGGGCCTCATTGCCTGAATTGGGCAAAGTAGAGAAAGTCCTGTGTTGAACTGCAAAGTTGATACCCTTTCAGCACTGACCAAGGGATCTGTGTCAAGATACAATAGTGCCAATTCAGAGGATGCAGTTCTCATTGTAACTTGCTGGATGTGGATGTGCATCCAATGTCCCCTACCTAACTCCAATTATGGTGTCCCCCAACCTTTTGTATCCATCACCATCCCTATCTGTCTTGCATGTCCTGTATGTCTACATTGTTACCTTGCCTACCTTACCTACCCAACCCTCTTATTCCTAAAAAACTACCTCAACAGTCTTCTCTCTACAAAAAAATAAGAAAATAGTCTCCTGTGCCACAAAAAAATTGTTCCCCTTGCATAGTTCTCCACTTCACCTATGTGTCTGCTTGACACAATGGATTTGGTTCAACTGGCCAACTGAATGAAATCCGTTGGCTCAATTGGCCAGAGAATAGCATTCAGTTGATGTCATCTAGCCTTGATGTGGTGACTATCCAGTTCAAAAAATGATTGTTACAAGTATACATTTATTTTGTGAAGAAGTGGATAGCTCTGGTGCTCTTCCACTTTCATCCTTCAAATTCCTTTATTCTTCCTCCTGTTTCCTATCCTTTACTTGCCCTATGTTTTATCAACCCCCTTTTTACATGTTTAATATTATCAAAAATATAATTACACACAATACACATGGCCAGAGATGGCTCATAAATAAAACTTGAATTTTTGTTCTCAACATTTGCAAGATGCTTGGCATTATGCACCAGTGCTGAATGTTAGTAAATGGTGTTTTATGTTCTATGGCAAAACATGAAGATTTTACTTTCAGCTGCACTAGTACATTTAGTGTCACATACATGTGCTTAGTCCAGCTTCAACACAGAAAAACAGACAGATAACACTATTGTGATACAGCTACTCTTAAATGTTTATTCGGCTGCTAGATATATTGTACACCATTTGGCATGTTACAGTTGTCATCACTGTGATAAAGCCTGATGTCTACAGTCAACCTTGCTTTAGTCATTTGTCAATGTCCCTTTTAATGTGTTATTTTACGTTTGTAAAGTATGAATTCCTATGTGCTGTACTTAGATTACGCTCAGTTCTGTAGACTACTTTTTGCATAATGTCAAGAGTTTGAATCCAGAAGTATGCCAAACATTGCTTTTTATATATTAATATTGGGTGCATAACTATTTGCTACTTAAGTTATTAACCCACCATTACCCTGCTTATGTTTTATTCATGTTTCTACTCTCCTACCCTTGCTTGCTGCATATTAGAAATACCTTATTTTATAGGGCATGATAGAATTATTAGGATGACAAACCTCAAACACCACAACTTGTCCAAAAATGTCTCATAAAGTGAAATGTCTTGATGTCTTTCTCCCTAGCTCTCTCTAGTCCAAGTCTAGCACATCACTCTTTGTCCTCAGCATTTGGTTGATGCCTGGCGGCAAGCAGCAATGGTAACTGACGGTAAATGACAGCTCACGTCTTATGGCAAAAGCTGGTGAGTTTTTACTTCATCTGCTTTAGTCTGCTGCACCTTATGCTACTTTGCTTATGCTCATTCTGCTGTTGAATGTACACCATGTGGAATGTTTCAGTTCTCATTACTGTTATGAAGTATGCTGCACATATACTCCCTTGCTTCATACTATTTTCATAGTCCCTTCAAATGTGTGGGTTTTAGCACCTGAAATTTAGATTCATAGGTGTATACTAGGCTAATGGATACTATGGCCCTTATAAGCATAGCTGTGCAACCTAAATGTAATGCTAAAACTTGATTTATATAGGGGTGATTTACTGACTGCCTCAGAGATGTAAGAGCCAGACCAGGGTGAATTTCCAATTACTGAACCATTGGTCCAAGTTGCTCTTAAATAGAGAAACACTGTTTCATATTGTTGGGGAGCCTGCTCCAGAAAATGTGAATTCTCTGAGAAACATATCTGTCTGTCCAACATGTACTAGTTATGTCACAAGAAAAATGTATGTATTTTGCTTTAGTTGTTCTAATGATGTTTGTTTTGGGGATGTGCAAAAGGTTAATCAAAACAGGGTTCAGGAATGCCTTGTACACCAGGCAAAGATCACCTCTCAGTAGTCTGATACTGACTAAAGAGACAGGAGTTTGAGGCAATCAGTATAAGACATTGTGTTTACTCCCTGCATGCTAGTTTGAAGGGGCCTTTGTGGACATTTGAGTTGCTGCATGTTTCTGGTTAGGTACATACCGAAGGGGGCATTATACTCTATGATGAGTTTGACAATGTCCAAGTATAGTGGTACGGTGACTTCTTTGGTCCTAGATGCCAAGCCCTTACCTACAAGTTGAGCAACACAGAAGGATTTTCTTATTACCTTGGACACATTGGTTGAAGGCTATGTTACTATCTACATGTGTTCCTAGATCTCTGACTAGTGAATCAACTTTAGGGGTGTTTTGTTGATGACATAGTTACCCGGGGTGGCTGACTTCCCAGAAGGTACTATAATGCATTTTTTGGCAATGAGTTGTAAGCCAACTTACCCTTTTCTGTGTTAGACTTTCATGAAAGGTGTTCTTATCTGGGGGGAATTCAATGACTGCAGACAGTTTGCAATCATCTATGAACTTGGTCAGCCAACGGCCTTTGACATTGGCTTTGACTTCAAAGAAGTGGATGTCAAAGAGGAATGGGCCCAGCACAGAGCCCTGAGGTTCTCTACTGGTGACTGACCTCTTTTGGCCATTGTCACTGATCTTAACCTCTTGGGTCCATTCATATGCCAGATAGTTATCCAGCATGTTATAAAGGGGTTTATGCCTAGTTCTGTAAGTTTGTTGACAATGCCTGAGTGAAGTATTATATTAAATGCTTTAGCCAGATCTAGGTAGGCAGTATGCACTACTTTGCCCTCATCCATTGCTTTAGTGACCTTTTCAAAGCAGTCCAACAAGTTCAGTAAGTATGGCCTTACCTTGACAAAGCTAGACTGGGATGGACACAGTATCTCGAGGTCAGACTTATGGGTCAGCAGTTTCCAGGATCTGTTGAAGGTCCTCCCTTATGAAGGGGGATGGTCTTCATAGTCCTCTATTCTCATGATGCAGAACCAGAGTTTTTGACAGCAATTTAGCTTTGTCTGCGTGTGTGCAAGGGTTTTTTGACAAACAATTACTTAATAAAAGGCAGTCTGTCCTGGAATATTTCCTGACTTTTACTGGTTTTACTAGAGTTATGGAGTTGATTTTGATTTTGAAGCTTTATGGTCGGACAATACCAGGGAGGACAAGACACTGGAAGGGAGATGCAGCATTCGTCCATATTTATGAGTAAGAGGTCCCGTACTTTGGAGCCTCTAGAGGGTGTATTCACTATTTGGTCAAGGGTGTTTATATTTATGAAGTCCAGTAATCCCTGAGCCTGTAGATCTGAGGTCATGTAGTATTCCAAGACTATAGAGGGGTAATTAGAGTCTCCCATGAATAAGGCATTAGGTTGGATGGCAAGTGTCTCCAGTAACAAGCATGCATTGTGAGCTTCTTGGGCCATAGAGAGTGACTTATAGCTGACTAGGATATGATACATGATTCTGTTTATGGTGATCTGCATGTGGATGAACTCCAACACATAATCATGTATGACCAACTTTGAGGTACGCTTGTTATTGATGTATATCGAGGCACCTTCATCTTTAGCCCTTGTCTATGTACTTACTGGTCTAAAACTGTGGAAGGCACTGAAACCTTGCACTGCTGGGGTACATTTTGCCACTTTACACCATGTCTCAGTACAGACGTTTATATTTGTGAGGAGGGCTTGGAGGGAGTGTAGTTTTTCATTTATTCTCCTGGCATAGAACATTAACACCTTGAAGTTTAGTTGAGTCGATTTTGCTGTGTTGGTATTTTTGACAGTTTGGCTTTCCCTAAAAAAGGCACTATGAGAGTGGATAAAGTTTTAGCCAGTATTTAAAATCCTACAGGGGACAGGTGCAGATCATCATTGGCAAAGCAACATGGTCTGTTATCCATGTCCTCCCAAGCTAATAAATATTGGGTCCCCTTAGAATGACACCAGAAAGACAGCCAGTTGCTAAAATCAATCATCTTTTTCTTGTACTGTATATATATATATATATATATATATATATATATATATATATATATATATATAATCCCACCAGCAGTAACCAGTTTGTTTCATTATGTGGTTCATAATAATCCCCAACCTGCTCATGCCTTTCCAACAATAAGTGCAAAACATTTGGTCAAATCAAGGATGTATGTGGTAACAATCTTACATCTATGGACAGTCACTAGATAAAAAGACAATGTAAGTATGCACCTGTATTTTTCATATAATGATTAGTTTACTTCAGTTATCATGACAATTGTATAAATCATAAAACTGAAAACATCATAACACACATCTGTTCTGAACTGGATTAGAATCCAAACTATTTACATGTCTGTACTGTTTATATGCTCAGAGGTTGACATCTAGTACAATAGATCACTACTAATTCTCGTTCTAAGTTGAAAAACTCAAAAAATAATTATGCATGAGCTAATACCTTGCCATCAGTCCCACAAATGAACTTATCAGAGGTGCTTTTCAGGATTTGATTTTCACCAAAAAAATAATGTTAGTGGCTTCTATCACTTGTGTATGTTGTAATGGACTGTTGTACTCAAGATATGATGAGTTAACTGTGATGCTGTCAAAACACTACATAATGTAAATTTATGTTTGAACTCCAAAACATTAGACATGCAAATGTGTACAGTGGTGTGGGACCTTTGCACACAAACTCGTTGAATGGTATTATGTAGTATACTTTCATGTGTTTGACCTGTATGTTTTTAATTTACACATCTCATTGTCCAAGCATTAGGAGATATTGAAAATGACACAACAAATGATTACTATTTGCATACAATCATCCTGAGCTGAACACTCAGGAATGCTCGGTTGGCAATCCACTGTTTCATAAGTGAGATTGTCATCAATACTCCATTCTGTGAAACGTCTACACGTCACTCCAACTACCTCAATGTATATGGATGACAGGATAAATGTTATCTGAGCAGTATGTAATTACTTGAGATCAACACATTGCTGTTTTTTTCTGCTTGCCAAGACACATTTCTTTTCTCCCAAACCTGTGATACACACTACTTTCTCTGCATCACACTGATGTGATGATCCTTACAAATGTGAAGTATCTCACAGTTAAAGTTAGATGTCTGCTGTGGCACTTGCTGTTGATAATGTGCTTTAGATTGTGCACTTAGGTAGGTGTTTCAATACAGCAGTGACTGACTAGCATGGGAGTGTGTGTGTCTGTAGTTCTAGGTAGGACTGACTTCACCCACACATCTGATGTGTACACTTCCCTTTGGGAGAAATATTTAAACATAGAGGGTTCCCTCATTGATTTCTTCTAGTTTTATCCAAAGCATATTCTCTGCAAAACATTGATGAGGTTATCCTTTCAAATGTGCACCATCTCATTCTTGTGCTCAGACTTCTCCTGTGGTGCTTATGTTTGTTAATGTGTACTCTTTGTGTAACTAGATAGATAGGTGGTACAAATTCAGCAGTGAGGAACTAGGATGACTGTGTGTGTATGTAGTATCAGGTACAAATGAATTTACCCACACATCACATGTGTATACTTCTGATCAGGAGAAAACATTTACACTGGAATAGTGTTCCCCCATCAGTTTCTTCCACTTTTATCCAAAACATCTTCTGCATGATATAGTGATGCAGTCATTCTTTCAAATATGCTCTGTTTCACGGTTAAAATAAGACTTCTCATGTGGCACTTGTGATTTAGCCTGTGTACTCTAGTTAGGTGGTTCAAATCCAACAGTGTGATGCTAGTATGAGTGTGTGTGTCTCTAGTGTCAGGTAGATATAGCTTCAAGCAACAGATCTGATATGTATGGTTCCACTTAGGAGAGGCATTTGCACTGGAAGAGGCCTCCCCATCAATTTCTACTACATTTAACACAAGTAATAGTTCTACTACACACTAATGAGGTCATCATTTCAAATGTGCTCTATCCCACACTTACATTAAGACATCTTCTTTGGCACATGTAGTTGAGACTGTGTAATTAGACAGGTAGGTGGTTTGAATCCAGCCGTGACTAACTCGAGTGTGTGTGTGTGTGTGTGTGTGTGTGTGTGTGTGTGTGTGTCTTCCTAGTTCTAGGTAAGAATGGCTTCACTGCCAAACCTGATATGTAGCTTTACATTGTGAGTGGGTTCTGCCATTGCTTTAATTCCCTTTTAGGAGACACATTGCCCTTGCAAACAATGGCAATGTCATCCTTTGAAATGTGCACTATCTCATGTTTGTAATCAAACTTCTCTTGTGGAGCTTGCAATTCACGCAATGTCCTTTAGCTTGTGATCTTAGTTAAGTATGTGGTTTGAAATCAGACATCGATCTACAGATGCAGCTGTGTCAGTGTGTGTGACTGTACATGCAGGTATGAATGATGTCACCCACAAATCTGATATATAGCTGGAGAGGGCTGTTTCAATACCTTCTGTCCATTTTAGCCCAGATGACTGGTTTGTTAAACACTGATGAGCCCATTAGTTGAAATGTGATTTAGCTTACTTGTGTAGTAGGCCTTTGGCATCAGAAAATGACATAATGTTTTGTAGCTTGTGGACTTAAGGCATGAGTTTGAATCTGGCATTCTCTAAGTATTCTGCATGTATGTGAGTGTATTTAACAGTCACAGGGATGAATGGATTATGCAACACTTATGGTTGCAGACACCTGCCATTATGCAAGATTTGAAACAAATCACTCCACTCTTTCAATTATCAGTTTCAGCTCATCAGTGGAATGCAGCTCAGAAGTTTGTATGCAAGTAAATTACCAAAAAAAAAAAAAAAAAAAAAAATTCAACACAGTTATCATTGTCCTCATGGAATGTATGCAACTGCCAAGGCCTGTAAGCATATTCAGATCTATATATGTTCTGTGAGATTACTGTATAATTAATCTCCGGCATTATTGATTAATTGGATGCAGACAGCTAAATTAATGTGGTAACATGCTCCTGCTAGCAAATATAAAGTCAATATTCTGTTACATTCAAAAGTAAACTATGGACCCTAAACCAATCATTTCACTGGGTCTCAGCAGAGAAATTTTATTTGTCTGATCAAGGACAAGTAATAGACCTACATACTTGACATTTGAATATATTACAATGAAAGGTTATTAGTATGCAAAAATATGCATGCTGATTGGACACACTAATCAGCCGGATCATTATAATTCCACCACTACTTACAGTAATGAGTCTGACCGCTGCAGTTATAAACAAATATCCACAACTATCATATTTTACACTCTGTACAATGGAGAAAATAAAGTCAACTATCAGAAGGGTGGCAGATAAAATTCTACCATCCCAAAAGCAACAATTAAACAAACAAAAAAGAAACACATCTAACTCATTGCCAGGATATTGGGTGTCTACACAGACCCATATGTAAACTATAGGATTCATGCACACTACTTGTTCCCAGCAAGAAAGGCAAAAAAAATGGCAGAAACTGTATTTTGTCGAGTACACTGAGCAAGCATCGGCATTTATTTGTCTAATGAATGAATATTGGCATTAGTTCATAGCAGTACTCTACTCCTGTATGTGAGTAATGCAGGATTTAACCACACCTGGCTTTGTTTGATTGCTCAGACCTAGCCCTCAAGATCAAACCATGTTAACTGTGTGTAACTTCCGCATTGCCCACTCAGTCCTGGATTATTGCTGAAGTAAATTGCAATATGTGGGACATAGTGTGCATTTTAGATGGATATCATGCTTTTAGCTTTTGAAGGCTTGTGCAGAAGTCATGGAAAAAGATCAATCATTTCAAAAGAGAGGGAGTAAAGGCATTCATTCTTCATGGAGTAAAGCAACTGTTGGACTTGGTGGTAAAATATAAATGAGATGGATATCAAATCAAGTTAGGAAAGGAGTAAGGGTGTAGACGGAGGGAGAATGAAAAGATGTACTGTGAACTTATGCATCCTACGCATATAATCAAACTGCAATATACATGGAACAGGATGACTAATGTGGGATGTGAGGAGGCATTCCTACATACTGCCTTCACTGTGCCATACCAACTATATCATTATGTTGTTATTCCTAACTGTTAAATAAAGGTGATGAAACAGGTCAAGCATAAAGCAGTCATTAATCCCACGAGCTTGCATGATATTAATGCTTTTCATCGTACTAATAGCATCATTACTTTTAAGACATTCTATCAACAGCAGTAAACATGCTATTATTATTGAGAGCCCTAAGAGATTAGAGGCATCTGTGTTTATTTAGAGATAATGGTGTCCATGGTGGAGGTCTGGATTTTACTGCAGAGTGCTGAAAAAAATAATTTCAGTACTGGCAGAACATAAAGCGAAAGTAACAGCAAAGCTTTGCTTTCATGCTACCCAAATTAACACATTGCTAATCTGAAATTCAGATCCCGACAGTTGAGAGCTGGGAAGCTTCACTTTAAAGAGGAAATTGCTTCATGGTTTTAGCATAATGAATTAGATAGGCAATTAGACAAAAAATCTTTTCATTTTGAGGTGAAAGATAACAAGCTCTTAAATTTCATTTAGAATTTAACAGTTTAATCCCACAGTTTTCATATGACACTGTATTCTAAGGCATTGTGATATATTACTTACTTTAAAATTCACTGGCAAGGAATCAGATTGAAAATGCTTGTACAAATACAATCTGTTTTTGCAGCATGACACATTTTATGCGTATAATTAGCAATGGTGGTTCATGCTTTCAGCAACGCAGAATTACACACCCAGCAGCAGCAGCAGCAGTAGTAGAAAATAAACACGATGATGATGATGCTCAGATTAATACAATTCTCCCACGCAGAGGTCTAACCTGATCGTGGCATATGCTCGATATGTGTTGTTATCACCAACTGTCAATTATTAATCAGTAGCAAGTAAGTCAGCCAGGGCAATGTTTGCGCTGGGGGGGGGTCACTTAAATCCTAAACAAAGCATGATGAACAGGGGCAGTGGATGCAGTTAATGATCCCATAAAGCAAGGTAATCTGCATTAGTCAAGGAAAATGTGAAAAATATGTCACTTTATAAGCCCGGGTCAGGTAAAGTGATGTGCAGAATACTTAACTTTAAATGTATCTTGTCATGTTTTGAAAATGCTTTTATCCATTTATTAATGTATATTGTACCTTACAGGACAGCAATAGTTAAATATTCACTTAAGTATGCATATATATTGCGGTAAAAGGGTCATGTTTTGCTGCATTTTATAAGTACTAATTTTGAATTTTACCTAAAAATAGGCATTGTACAAAGAGACATACCAGTTCTATAGATTTCTATTTTTGTTTCTTGCATGTACAAGCAATACATTGTAGCAGGATTGTGTTTTACAGATGTAAGTTGCAAATGCAAACTATATGGAAATCCAGGTCTCTAGTGGCATAAAACTTACCTTTAGTAATCTTGCCACTGACCTTTACTTATGACAGACACTGGAAGTTAAAAGGTTGTAAATGGTATGGTCAAAAGAACTGTACAAGTCTATAATTCTGCTCAGTTACATTTTTAGTAGCTCAGCTTTGTCAGAGCAAATTCACCATCAAAGCATATGTATGAATAATAGGGTAATTGCTGCAGGAGTTCATAATATGAATGGAAAAATGCTGAAGGCATACTTGTGTTCAGCAGTTAACATCCCCAGGGGCCCGTGGATATAGTCTTATATCATGGCCCTTGGGCAGTACCCATTATAACAGAATGTGCTTTTGTGAATCTTGCTCTGTTCTTTTCGAATGTGCAGAAAATGGCAAATGAACATTGTATACTAGGAAATGTTCTTGTGACAGACTAAAGGAGTCTTGTAACACACAAAATTAGTTAGAAATTGTGAAGAATTTGCTAACATACTATAATAAACTTACAACCAGCTGCTAAAGGTAGGTAATACAGTAATGCATTACAAAATCCAGGATCAAATTCTGCTGTGTCATGAGAGCAAACAGAAGTTCATGAAATATGTACTGTATCTGTACAGGCCTAAGTACATACAGAGACCAAAGAACCAACATATATGCAGGATGAGAGGGTTGGAAGGAGGCATAATGGTCATTTACTGATATGGTAACAGCAGATACTATTGTTCAAACATTTGCTGATATGGCAGGTATGCTCACAACTGTGTAATGTGTTCATTACATGGTTCATTGGTGCCAAAGTTCATGACATGAATGGGAATGTTCCAAGCAGCATACCTTCACTTGCCTGAAATAGGTGGATGGATTGTTGCCAAACTTCATTATATGAATGGAATGTTCCAAGCAGCATACTCTCACCTGCCTGAAATAGATGGATGCATTCTAGCATGTACTACAGGACAGCTGAAACAAACCCATCCTTACTTTTATACAGACAATTTAGTTTTTAATGTTTGGAAAACTTGTAGCTAGAGGACCAGGAACCAGTTCCACAAATAATTTGGGAAGATACATTTTTAGAACTGTAGTGCTGACCCACTTTCATAATGAGACAACATCCACCTGTGTAACTTGTAACTAGGATTGATTAATGAACTTAAATCCAGCTGGGAGGACAAGCTTGAACAGATGAATGCCAGCTCCCTTATGTGTAAGGGATGGAAGCAGGTGCTGTTATTGGTTGTCGTTTTGTGGAAACCAGGAAGAGAAACAGACATGTAAGAGATCTGTATGCAGTGAGGGAGTGAGCAGGCATACATCACATACTGAAGTGTATGTGAATGTCTGCTTCATGCCATGGCAAACCAGTTTCCACTGGGAATTATTACAGCATATTAGAAAAGCACCATGCTAGTGAGAATGACACTGTGCTGGGATTACCTGTCTACTTTCCACCTCCTGAGGATTGATGGATACTGTGTCTGCCAGGTATGGAGGTTAGCCAGCAGCCCTATGTGATGTCCCCTGTCTGGGCCAGTAATCAAGGAGCATGAATCTTCACCACTGACATTGGAGAGGGATGTTACCTAGGAACAAAAATAGATACACACAGTATTTCCAGATACTGCATCAAGCACAATTTCTCTTAAGAGCACACAGGGAACACACTTAGTCTGGGGTCTGGGTTTCTTTCTCTCTCTCTCCAGGTCCCCAATAAGACTCCCCACTGGCACAGTTATAGAGTCGAGCCCTCAGCTGAGTGTCCCAGCCAAGTCTTCCACCACTCTCGCTGTGAAACCAGTGCTTCATGTCCCTGCTCCAAGCAGTTGACACACGCACTCTTGGAGATTTAATTTGGACACACACACACACACACACACACACACACACACACACACACACACACACACACACCTGGGAAAGGCTGGCACAGGCACAAATTTATTAGCTATGCCCCCTTAGGCCCAGACTATAAGGTAGTTACTGCCACCAGACACTCCAAAACCAGCTACTCTGAGGGTCTTACAAGGGTACCCAATTATACTGAGTGAACTTAATATTAATACAAATGGTAGTTTTTTTGACCAATTCAGTAAGGTTTTCAGGTGTGGCCACAGAGTCACCAAATAGATATGAGTACTCCCAAGGTTACAATAGTTTCTAACGGACCAGCCACAATGAAAAGTTTAAATATATTTAATAATAAATAACAAAAGAACATAAAAATACTAAATATCTATTTACAATAAACATCAGAGTTTCAGACATAGGAAATATTGAAATAACACAGACAAATAGATTCACACAGATACAGAAAAAACATTATTTAACTAATCTCACTATATTTTTCTGACTGATCCAAAAACAGAGTGCTCTGACACTTTGCTCCTATCTGGTAATAAAACATCATTTCAGTCTGGATTACAGAATGACACTACATACATCTGGTCATCTTAGTCTGGTTTCCATACTATCCCCTTGGCTAGAAATTGTCAGGATTTAGTGCATATGTGTCAATGATACATAAGCATAGAGCTTTGCTAAGATCTGTTGTAGCTTTTGGAAGTTATAAAACAATAAACACTTGCACTCTTCCTACAGATCTAATAAACCATTCTCTTGCACAGACATTTCATTTCTGGTTGCAATCAGAGCTGTAAGATACAATCTTTATGGCCTAAATTAAGTAATTTAATTCCTTATTATTTTTCAAAGTTAGCCAGACTGAGATTAGCCTCTTCTCTTCCAATATCCTATTTACAACAGCACAGTCTGATAAAATGTATATTTCTTTTCTATATAGCAGCCAGGGGTAAGTCTGTTGGTCACAAATTAGGAGAACCAGTGATTGAGGAGGGTACCTGACAGCATCATTTAGGTGGCTACAATGAGGACCCAAAATATAAAAAATGAAGACTGCAGTGGTAGTTTGATCTTGTGGAGTGAGCCCTAACCTTTAAAGAATAAAAGAAATCCTGTTGTGTTTTATGCGGCAAAGATAATTCAGTGGCCAGCTATTTGGAAAGTATCTGTCTTGTAACTGGGCAACCTTGTTTTATTTTTGTAAGTAACAGAAACCACTGATCAGTCTATCTCAGGGACTTTGTCCTCTCAGTGTTGCACCTAAGTTAGATGTGCTTGTCCACAGTATGAAGAATTCTTTACTATTAGGGAAAGGAGACTGGATAATGAACAGACAAATTCAAAGAAATCTGAAAAAAAAACACTTTCAGAATGAAAGATGAATTTGTTCAGAAAGAGCACTTGTCCTTCTGGAAAAAACATATATATTTTTTCTACTAGCAGCTTAAGGTAAGTAATACAGAAATGTGTTAGCATTGAGCAACATTTTATCTTCTCCAAGGATTGTGCCACAATACGGACAGAAGATGACTGACTTTAATAATTGTCTTAGTTTCTGGTGTCATTCTAAGGGGTGCAATTGTTGTCAGCATGGAAGGAGATGGTCAACAGTCTACAATGCTTTTCCAGGGATGGTCTGCACCTGTCCCCTCTAGGATTTCAAGTATCAGCTAAAACATTGTCCTCCCCCATAGTGCCTTTTTAGGCAATGCCAAACTGGAAGCACTTCCCACATAGCAAATCAAAACTAAGAAATTCTAAAGGTGTTACTGCTCAATGCTAGGAGTCTAAACAAAAAAGTCCACTCCCTACAAGGTCTCCTTACCCTAGAGAATGCTGACTGCTGTATGATCACTGAGACATGGTTTAAAGCTGTGGAGGGCAAACTGACAGTGCAAGTTTATAATGCCTTCCACATATTTAGATCAGCTACTATACAAACAAGGACTAAAGGTGAAGGTGTTTCCATTTCCATCAAAAATAAATATACCTCAAGGCTGGTAAAATAGGATAATGCACTTGAGCTTCTCCATGTTCAAATCACCATAAGCAAAATCCTGTACATCCTCCTTGCAAGCATTAAGTCTCCAGCTGTGTCCCAGAAAACCCACAACATGTATTTCAGCTTAATGGAAACACTCACCATCCAACCCATTAACATATTCATGGGCAATTTTAATTATATGGAAATCATATACAACACCAAATGTGCAGACACAGACATTCCTGGATTTTGTAAATACAAAGTCTCCCTGGACCAGATTGTCAATACACTGACCAGGGGTGCAAACATACTGGATTTGGTCCTCACTAATATGGAAGAGTGCTGCACACCCCCTAGAGTGCTGTCTTCTCTGGTATGGTAAGTCCAAATAATGGTCCCCTTTGAAGTAAAAATAAAACCTGGAACCCCAGCTAACCTTTAGAATGTACAGGAACTATTCTAAGGCTAACTTCCTACTATTAAGTGATAACCATAAGATATTCTTTAGCTACATCTGAAACCTTAAAGGAAAAGCTCAAATTTGTGCTGAACTGGTAGTGAATGGTACCACATATACTGAACCAGTAGAAATAGCCAGCCTGCTAGTGGACAGGTTCAGTGAAAACCTCTCCCCCTTGTTCCCGTCACTTATACCCCAAAACATTGCTATCACCTATTACCCACTAAATATCTCTAAAGATCAGGTCTTAACTGCTCTCTCCAAGGCCATACACACAGTCTCTATGGGACCTGATAAAATCCCAGGCTACTTTCTCAATGGTTTAAAACAGGAGTTAGCAACACCATTGGGTACACTTTTCAACCCCAGCCTAAGCACTGGTTTTGTCCCTGCTGAATGGAAAACAGCTACTATCATCCCCTTGCACAAGGTGGGGTGCATCCACCAACTCTGGGAACTATAGACCCATTAGTCTAACCAGCCTTATCTGCAAGGCCATGGAGAGAATCACTGACCTTATCAACAAGGATATTGGAGACCTTCAAACACGTGATCTGACCCAGTTTGATTTTGTTAAACGGACATCATGCCTTTTGAAGCTGGTGGACTTCTTTGAGACAGTCACCACAGCCCTGGATGAAGGCAAATCTGTGCATACAGTCTACCTAGACATGGCCAAAGGTCTTTGACACAATCCCCCACTCAAGCATCATTGAAAAACTTACCCAGCTGGGGGGTCAACCCATATATAGTCAGGCGGGTTGCAAACTGGCTCACCGACAGAACACATACAGTCAAAATAGGGGACTCCACCTCCACCAGCAGACCCATTACCAGTGGTGTTCCACTGGGAACAATGCTGGGGCCCCTATTGTTTGGAATCTACTTCTCAGAAGTGCAGGCAAAAACAAAAGGTATGTGGCTGACAAAATTTGCTGATGACTGCAAACTGGGCACAGCCACTGAGTCCCCAAATGATGTCAACATTCTACAAGAAGGACTTATGCAAACCAATGATTGGTACCAGAGTCATAGTCTTAAACTCAATACAAAAAAATGCATTATCATCCCCTTTGGCAAAGGCAATGTCCCTTACCATATTAATATCAACACCATAAGCTCTAAATCAGTGGTGAGAGATTTGGGCACACAGGTTGACAGCAACCTTAATTTTGATCACCATGTCTCCATAGTGAAAAGGAAGACCTTCTATGTTGCTCACCTCGTAAGCAAAGGCATAGCATCCAAAACAAAATAGGTTATAAACCCCCTGTACTCTTCCCTCGTCAGGCCAATAATAGAGTACAATGCTCCCTTTTGTATGTACCTAAACAGGCACCGACAGCAACTGTAGAGACCTCAAAGGTTCCTCACAAAGAAAATAAATTCAGGGTCTTCTGCACATGCGTTACATGGACAGACTGAAATGACTGTCACTATACTCTGTATCGTATAGGATACTCAGAGATGATCTGTGCCTTGCATGCAAAGCAATCTCTGATCTGTCTTATTGTAAATGCTGCACATTTGTAAGTCAAAAGGTACACAATTTACTCTCTATGTAGGGACCTTAACCTAGCATGTGACATCAACAGGACATGCTGGAGAGGCAGATCTCTCCCACAGGTTGCCTCTCCTCTGGAATAAACTTCCAATACAGGTTAAACAAAGCCCCTCATTAACCATTTTTAAGCATAATTTAGACGATTGGATGGGAAACCACAAATTCACCCTAGGGGTTTCACCTGTGTCCCTCTTGGATAGGGGCAGTTGGTGCTGATTTAGATCTGCTTATAACATAGACCATATCTCTACCCTTAAGGGAACAAGGGTTGAACTTGGTTAGGCTTGTAAAGGCCCTATGGCCATTAGCCTAGTAACCACCTATGAACCTGGCAAAATTTCAAGACCCTATAAACCCTGAGAACACTGCTGCTTACATGGAAGTATTCACAAAAACCCTATACAAGCATGCTAATGGCTGCATAGAGGCAGCTGTACCCACCAGGATGAAATACAGAACTAACTCAAAAAACAAACCACTCGATGGAATCACAGCATTAATAGGTTGCATAACAGAAGGAAGAAAATCATAGCAGAAATTAGAATGTGTAGCACCCAACAGGATAAAAGCACTCTCATGAAACCAAAGAAACAATTCAGAGGACAAATAAAGATCACTAAATCCAAATTTGAGATAAATTTGGCCTCCTAGCCAAGGACAACCAGAAGGCACTCTTTAGCTATGTCTGTAACCTCAAAGGCAATACACAATTGTATGTGGAGCTCACTGTTAATGGATCCACATATACTGAGCCAGCATATATAACAAACCTACTGGCTGACAAATTCACCTCCAACTTTACTCCTCTCTCCCTCTCAACCTCACCTCAGGAAATACCATTAAATATAACTCCCCCTACTATCACTAGGGAACAGGTCCTTAATGCACTCTCTAAGATCAAGGGCGCTACATCAGTGGGCACAGACAATATCCCAGGATACCATCTAAATAGCATGAAATATGACCTATCAGGGCCTCTGGAATTGGTATTTAACTGTAGTCTCCAAACAGACTTCATGGCTCATGAATGGAGAACAGCAGCAGTCATCCCTCTGCCATCTACACTACAGACCCATAAATCTCACTAGTCTCATGTGCAAAGACATGGAAAGAATTATCATGGCAATGATCAACAATGACATAGAAAACCTTCAGACAACTGACCTAACCCAATTTGGTTTCGTCATGGGCAGGTCATGCCTACTCAACCTGATAGACTTCTTTGAGAAGGTCACTAAAGCAATGGATGAAGGCAATATGGTTTACTCTGCCTACCTTGACCTGGCCAAGGCATTTGACACAATATCCCACATGGGCATTGTTGACAAAACCAGAAGCTTAGGTATAAACCATTATGTCACCCAGTGGATAGCCAGCTGGCTCACAGACAGGAACCAGGAAGTTAGAAATGGGAACTCCACCTCTACAAAGAGGCCAGTCATAAACAGATTCTATCGGGATTGGTTCTGGGACCTCTTCTTTTTGGCATTTACTTCTCTGAAATCAAAGCTATTGTCAGGGTCCTCTGGATGACCAGATTTGCAGATGATTACAAATTAGGGGCAGTCATAGAAACCCCCACTGATGCAAATGTTCTCCATGAAGGGCTGACACAGACAAATAACTGGTGTCAGAGCCATGGACTAAGACTAAATGCCAAGAAATGCATAATAGTATCCTTCAGGAAGTCATCCACCCCTGATAACTATCATATTGACAACACACCCCTAAGTGTTGACCCAGTAGTCAGAGATCTGGGAACATACATAGACAGTAATCTAGCCTTTGACCATCATGTGTGTACAGTAGTGAGGAAATAATTCTATGTTGTGCAACTTATAAACAAAGGTATGGCATCTAGGTCAAAGGTCATTGTTCCACTGTATTTGGCATTCATCAGACCTATCATTGAGTATAAATCCCCCTTTGGTATGTACCTAACCAGGGACATTCAACAGTTGGAATATCCACAGAGGTTCCTCACTAAAAAATACAAGGTGTAAGTAATATGTCCAATGGAGATCGTCTCAAGGCCCTATTCCTGTATTCTGTCTCCTACAGGGCTAATGAGTGGAAATCTATGCCTGGCATACAAGGCATTGTCAGATCCAAACCTGATGAACCTCCTGCAAAAAAAAATAACAAAAAAAACCCATCAGAATTACTCATTCTAAAGCCTTAAACTTTGCCTGTAATATAAATAGGGCCTGTTAAATAGATGGGTATGTATCCCAGAGACCACCATTTTTTCTGGAACAGGCTTCCCATCCATGCGAAGCAGAGTTCCTCCCTAACCCAATTCAAATGTAACTTGGCCAACTGGATGGGGAACAGGAAATTCATCCCTGGTTTGTCACCTATGTCTCTAATGGACACAAGTAGCCTGTAAATGGTTCATCTCCTAGGCACCCAGTTCCAGTTAAAACTTTCATTTTAAAAGTTATATTGGTTGAGGTGACTGCAGTTAAGGAAAGTATTTTCTAAGAAAGATATTTGAAGTTTCCTCAAATGATAGGCTAAGAAGGAGGCAAAGGTATTTTTCAGTAACTAAGATCAAATCTCAAGCAGAGTTTGTAGGATATCATGGGGGCCTGAGTTAAAGGATCCCCTTTAAGGACTATATCACATAAATATGAGAATATGTTGATAGATTTATAGGTATGTAGGTAGATTAACATCAGCAGCAGCAACCCCCATTTTCCCATTTCCTACATGGGGTTGGGGTGTTGTATAAGCTGTCACCATCACTCACTTTTCAGTGCAAGTAGGTAGGTATGATGGATAAATGCTTGAGGAGTTGACAAACCTGGCATCATGCTCAGTAATAAGATTTTGCTGAATCTGAAGAACTTGTAGCTACATTTGTTGCTTTATTTTTACAGTTGTGGAAAACTCTTTCCCATTACAAGGGCATGATCTTCTGTTAGCACACCTTTCATCTTTTAAAAATAAATAAATAAATAAGACTGCCTTAAATGAAGAGGAAGGTAATGGTAGCAGCTTGAGATCTTTCAGGCCATCAGACTGAGGGTCGGTAGCTCTGGCAGTGCTCTCCTTCTTGCTGTGAGAACAATCTGCTGCATGGTGGCAGAGTTATTCACACATGTCATAGATGTCATAGATATTCTGAGGCCACTAAGTCTTCTGGCCATTCATATCTTGCCAGTACCATCCATTGCATAACACCTCCTTTCTCCAGGAGGGTCACACCTGTCAATCCAGATGTAACTTTATTACTACCCATGTTGTCATCTATGATATGTTTAAGGGAAGATACCAAGGTGCATTGCTTGATATGCAGAGGAAGTGTATTCCCGAGGTTTGGGAGATGCTGGGTTATAAACCTGCATATTTTATTTATTTGTTGGCACACATTTAGGTCACTAGTTCTAATACTGGTGGAGATATTGGACTTTCAGAGACACAGGTGGCCCAGCATTAGCTGTGCCTTCAAAGTCTGTGAGGAAAACCATGAGTGCCATAGCTGGCAAGGCTCAATGAGAATGACAGATGTCTAGATGTCTTTCTTCCTTTTACCTTTAGCAACATAATGATTAATGTTATGAGAAGGAATGTATGCAGTAGGCTCTAACTCCAGATAATAGAAAAAGCAATGGCCACTCATACCTGATTTTGTGGAGCAGGGCTTTCAAGTATCCCAATTTGGGAGGGAAATCCAAGTTGAGATGGCAAATCAGCATGTTGCCCTGCCCTCCTGATTTGCATACAGACAGTTGTGAGTTGATCCTGCACTACCTGGCTCACACACACGCTTTGATTAGCTTGCGGAGCTTGCAAAGGTGTATGTCACTAGTTCCTCATCTCAGCTTCTCCTAATTTACAGACCATATCTGGCAGATTTTCATTTCAGAAAGAGAGACACAAAGAGAGAGAAATAGCAGAGTTTAGTTTTTATGTACTTGGCATCTTCTCCAAATTATACCCATATCAATACAACCTCAGAATAATACCTCTCATCTTCTTTGCTCAAGAATATTGGACCCCATGCACAAAAATGGTTGTGGAGGATGGATCCTGGATGGACTAGACAAAGCTACATGTGTACTGGGAGGTTGATACAAAGTGCCAAAATGAGGAACATTTTTTTTAAATTGCTCTTAAAAACTTAGAAAGTGATCAGAATAACAAATTTTGCATCGCATGCATTTTCTGGAGGATATGAAATCTGAAACTCAAATGTCTGTCATTACTTTGTGACTGCAGTTCTCAATAATTTGCCGGAAAATCACAACATTTGCAGGAAAAGAGCAGCATATGAGGCAAAAATCTGGACATTCTGCAAAATTCTGGACAGCTGTGAGATATGCTCAGAGTTAAAGTGATTGTATTAGGTTTTTCCAGCTCAGGAAGGTAATAAGTTGGACAAGAACATAGAGCTTAGCATACCAACTCTGTTATATTTGTATTTTGTGGCATTCAGTGATACAGAGCTTACCTTCTCTTTGAAGTTGCATCTATACCTCTGACTGTCTTGGGCCGCTGTACTGAATAACAGACTGACAGCATACCTCTCAACTGTCCAGATTTTCACAGAACGTTTAGATTTTGACTCATATTATTGGTCTGTTCATCATAAAATGTGCTATTTTCTGGCAAATCACTGGGGAGTGAAGTCACTATATGATCACATACATTTGAGTTTCAGATTTTATACCCTTCATAAAATGCATGCTAACCAACCTAAGTATATAATAGTGTTTTACTTTCCCTTCTTCACTCACTTTCTTCCTTCTTTCAATTTCCCTTCCCTGTCTTTCTCTCCAAATATACCATAAGCCTGCTTTTCTTCACTTTGTATTGCAATCCCTGTTTGTATTGTACTAAAATTACCTGTAACTTGTCTATAAACTGGCTAACATTTCTCTAAGTTTTAAATCATTGTCATATAAGTTGTATCCATTCTTAATCAATGTTTTCATATTATGAATAATTTGGTATAATTAGTTAAACTGTATTTGTTGTTTGTATTATTTTTAAAGACAGTAAAAGTATTGTTCTTAAAATGTTTTGTAATACTTTCATGCTTTTTCCACAGGCCTCTGCTGAAAATGGGCTCCTACCTGGTCAGACTTTCCTGGTAATCAAATTCCAATAAAATAAATAAATACATATTTTAAGTCTTTCCCTATTTTTGGGCCTTTGCCCCCCCCCATTATTTTAGACTTTGTCCGGATTTCTTGTACTAGGAGGTTAAGAGGTATAACCAGAAAGCCACATGTCTTCTTGCTATGCTGATTGTATTTTCATCTTCTGACTCTAGTCTACTGTCACTCCTGTCCTGACAGATTTCTGACTGCCTATGGCTTACTTCATGCTTCATGCAGCAGGTAGGAATATTAAACAGCAAGGACGTTGCTCTTTAACTACTGTCATAAGTTCACAGGTTCATAGGTTCATATTTAAGTACTAGGCTAGCTGTTCCTTGCCAGTTTCCCTTTTTGTGCTTAAAATAAACTATCCCATTTAGTTGTAGATTGGCCATACCAATCCCATGATCAATATATTACCCCAATGAGAATAACTGGGATCAAACCATAGATAATTGTCTGTTCTGCATTCAGCAATGTAATTAGTTTTCATTTTGTAATACTTTTGCAAATACTGCTTTCACTTCTTCTTATCTGTTTATTTCAGATTATTAGGCCACCTTTATCTTGTTGCAAGGACAATTTGGTTTAATAATCCAATATAGGTAGATAAGAGTGATGAGTAAAGCAGCACGCTTCAAAACAAAGCACAAATCCAAAAAGAAACGATGGCAGAATAGAACAAAAATGAAGTTTAATTCACGAAGTAAAATCCACAAGATAAAATCCAATAAAACACACGAAAACACGCTGTAATTACGCTGTTATAGAACCACAAGTGAGTGCTTTCATCTCCAAAGGGAGATTTCTTCAGACTAATGGTTACAACACACTGCTTCATTTAAATACTCTTAGCAATTAATAAGCTGCTTTAATTAAGCAATCCAATTAAAGGTTATCAGTTTAAAATGTGTTTGAACTACAATATTCTTAAACTATTCTGTATACCTGAAAACTAACCTAATGTTTAAAACCTTTCCTTTTTAAATACATAATGAATTCCTCTCTATTATTTAACCCTGGCGGAAAACACACATTTAATCTCACTTGCCAGCAGTATTCAAGCCACCCAAATTCTTCTTCAATATTTATCTTTGTAACATTGGGATGGATAAAATCTATAACTAAACATTTGAAATTAGTCTTACATTTACTTTCTAAAAATGTTTTGCCAAAGCATTTTTGACATCTCCTTTGCCTATGGCATATTGATGTTCATACATTCTTCTATACAATTCCCTTCCTGTTCTACCAACATAAAATGAGTTACAATCTACACATATTATTAAATAGACAACATTTTTAGACTTACAAGTAAATCTGCCTGGAATATATATCTTAGTTTTGCCCACAAAAATCTCATGCCTATCTGTATATAAATAACTACAATAGTTACAATTAAAACATTTATACATTCCTTTTCTTTCTTCTACTACTCTAATTTTATTTAATTTTCCTTGAAAAAAAATCTTTAAAATTTTTTGCTCTTTTTTGCACAAACTTAGGTTTATCGCCTAACTTCTTTAATAAATTAATATTGGTTTTGAAAATTCCCCAATTTTTTCTTACTATATTTTTGATGACATAAGAATCAGTACTATTTTGTACTGCCAAAGAAATGTTAAAATCTGCTGAAGATGTTCTATTCGACTTCTTTTTCTCATTTTTATTTCTATTTACAATTTCTTCTGTCATAACTTCCTTAATCATTTCTTGGGGATAACCTCTACTTAACATCCTTTCACAGAAGTTATCAGCTTCTAAATGAAAATTTTCATTATCATCTGTTAGATTACTTATTCTCTTTATTTGTCCTTTGACAATATTCTGTTTAGTTTTTTTGGATGTAAACTTGAATAATGTAAATACATATTATTTTGAAATTCTTTTTTATATATTTTTGACACTAATTTTCCATCGTTTTTATATATAGTGAGATCTAAAAAAATTATATTTTCAGTATTGATATTATGTGAAAACTTAATATAAGAACAGACATTGTCAATATAATTCAAAACCAAATTTAATTCTTCGACCGTCCCACTTCAAATAATCAAAATATTGTCAATAAATCTTAACATTTTGATGATATTTTTCACAAACCTACTTTCTAATATATTTGCTGTTTCCCAGCCTTGCATGAATAAATTGGCATAGCTAGGTGCTAAGGCCGCACCCATAGCTACCCCATTAACTTGGACATAGATATAAATTCTCTCTATACTCTCTATACTATGATTCCTAATAAGGAAGGTATGGAGATGGTTAGAATGGAACTGTTGAAATCAAGAGAATTTTCTATAAATACTATTAGTCTGCTAATGGAAATGATAGATTTAGTATTAAGTTATAATTATTTAGAATTCTATGATGAATTGTTTGTCCAAGTTAATGGGGTAGCTATAACAGGAAGGGAATTGTATAGAAGAATTTATGAACATCAATATGCCATAGGCAAAGGAGATGTCAAAAATGCTTTGGCAAAACATTATTTAGAAAGTAAATGTAAGACTAATTTCAAATGTTTAGTTATAGATTTTATCCATCCCAATGTTACAAAGATAAATATTGAAGAAGAATTGGGGTGGCTTGAATACTGCTGGCAAGTGAGATTAAATGCGTGTTTTCTGCCAGGGTTAAATAATAGAGAGAAATTCATTTTGTATTTAAAAAGGAAAGGTTTTAAACATTAGGTTAGTTTTCAGGTATACAGAATAGTTTAAGAATATTGTAGTTCAAACACATTTTAAACTGATAACTTTTAATTGGATTGCTTAATTGAAGCAGCTTATTAATTGCTAAGAGTATTTAAATGAAGCAGTGTGTTGTAACCATTAGTCTGAAGAAATCTCCCTTTGGAGATGAAAGCGCTCACTTGGTGTTCTATAACAGCGTAATTACAGCATGTTTTCTTGTGTTTTATTGGATTTTATCTTGTGGATTTTACTTCGTGAATTAAACTTAATTTTTGTGCTATTCCGCCATCGTTTCTTTTTGGATAAGTAGATAAGAAGTGAAGACAACTATTAATTTTGAAGAACAAGAGATTTCCAACTGTTCTAGCATTGCAAAGTTTGTTATTACGAGAAGTAAGGTTTGAAGAAATCTGCATGAATTCATCATTTGATTAAGGGGTGATGTGAACATCCAACACCCAAGGAGAGCAAATAGAAGGACAAGGCATTTAATGAATACTCTGGGTGCAATAGAAAGGCCAGATGTTAAGAAGGTAAATTAGTAATGGTGATTTTCCACATGAAACCAATGAAAGTGAATGTAAACTCAGTATGGATAGGACATGTAAATCAGCATCTTTGATAGCATCAGTCACCAAAAATGTTGCTCACAGTAAGACTGTACAGCCAAATGATAAAACTGCTCTGTCTTGTCTAATGATATTAGACAGTACTTAATTGAAAAATGGGTAAATCTTCTACTAAGTGGGTGGGGGAATGGTGAAAAAGATGAAGTGGATCTTTACTGGTTATTATGGTAAAGTCTCTCCTGCAAAGGTAACATTTGTTATTTTTGAGATGGCTAGCGTTTGGATTCTCAAGCATGCTGTTTCTGCAGTGTTGCTCTTTTTATCTATACAGACATTGCCTGCTCTGTTTAATGTAAAATTGCCAGAAATTTGCTGGAAAATTCCAGGAATATTTTGCTTTGTATGAGTAGATGCAGCATTTGTATAAAGTTCTCCAAGGTTATGCCTTCTTAAAATTTCAGTATTTTTTCCAGATGGGGAATCAAACAAATGACTGTCATCCAAAGGAGCACCTCAAAGCTGATCCTTTAAATCACTAGGAAAATGCTGGATAAGCCATGCGTACCTGCAATTAAGAGTAATTGATACGGCAGATCAGAACTGAGTATTCAAAGTATTTTATGAACACTTAGTAATAGGAGGTACTCATCAGCAGTTTATGACCATTTAGCAAACACATTCTTC